>NW_009708481.1:0-1997 GCF_000703405.1 Apaloderma vittatum | reverse complement strand
CGGAAGAGCCCAACTGAATAAATGTTGATAATCAAGATCTGAAAATGTAGATAGTCTTAAAAAAAAATTATTTTGTGCCAGAACATTTAGAGATACACAAGAAAGGTAAAAAAGAGTTCTTTTATGGCACCGAGGGGAGTTTCAAGCCTTGATTTCAAGGCTTTTTTTTTCTGTAGATAAGTCCATATATCATTGCCTTGTATTCAGCATGTGCTCTATCAGTTCAGCCATCCATTCTCATGAATGGAGACTCAGAGAAACTCTGTTTTCTGGTCATGATTTATCTGTGCCATCTCGCACAACATCTTGGTGCCACTTTATTTCCTGTTAACAATTTTGTCATGCAAACTGTGATTCACAGATATCAATTTTTATTTTTTTTTTCAGTTTAACTATGTGACTTGCACCTTGAAAAGCATGGCTATGACACAGCTTGTTCAAGCGGAGCCATTCACTGCTGTAGGGTGAGGGCATTCTGGGAAATATGGAACAAGAGTTTCAGAATAAACAAATAATGTATAAGAAATTAAAGCAACAAATTAAATCTTAGGAAGAAATTCTTTGGATGTTAGGAAGAAATTCTTCCTGTACAAGGGTGGCAAGACTTTGGAATAGATTGCCAGACAAGTTGTAGATGCCCTCTTCCTGGAGATATCCAAGGCCAGCTTGAATGAGACCTTGAGCAACTTAGCCTAGCTGAGAAGCACCCCTGCCCACAGGAGTGGAATTGGATTAAATGGTCCCTAAGGTCCCTTCCAACCTGGGCCATTCTATGATTCTATGATTTTACGAAACTAGCCTCATGTTCATAAATTTTCCTTCCAGAAAACCAAGATTCAAGAGTATATTATTAGTGGAAGAGCTGTGATGCAGTTATTTGCTGGTAGAATTACTTTAAATTGGAACTTGTGTTGAACAAAAATATGAGGCTTTGTCTTCAATAAAATAAAAATGTTCAATTGGCTAGAGTTTAAAAACAGAATTTACAGAGTAATTACCGTATTATGTGTCTTCAGATTTTAGTAACAAAATTTTCTTTCTTACAGTTATATATTCAAACTGAGCTATGGAATTTTATGTGAATAAAGAGAATATGTGAGTTTAAATCAGTACATGTATTCTACATTAAACAGTATAAATTTAAATGTAAAAGAGTAGCTGAAGTGCAGTAATATTGTACCTTGATCTGAATTTTTAAACCAAACAAAACCACTTTAAATAAGCAGAAAAAAAACTAGCAGAAAAAAAAACTTTCTGAACCACTATTCTGTGCTTAAAATAGGAAAAGGAGAAATTGAATCACTAGATTGGGCAGGAGTGTTGATCTCCTTGAGGGTAGCAAGGCTTTACAGAGGGATCTAGATAGGCTGGATCAATGGACTGTGGCCAGTTGTATGAGATTTAACAAGGTCAAGTGCTTGGTCCTGCACTTGAGTCACAACAACCCCAGGCAAAACTACAGGCTGGGGAAAGAGGGGCTGGGTGGCTGGAAAATTGCCTGGCAGAAGAGGACCTTGGGTGTGTTGGTGCATAGCCAGCTGAACGTGAGTCAGCAATGTGCCCAGGTGTCCAAGAAGACCAAGAGCATCCTGGCCTGTATCAGAAATAGTGTGGCCAGCAGGACCAGGGCACTGATTGTCCCACTGTACTTGGCACTGGTGAGGCTGAACCTTGAATCTTGTATTCCTCTTTGGGCTCCCCACTATAAAAAAGACATTGAAGTGTTGGAACATGCTGGAATGAAAGGCAACAAAGCTGGCGAATGGACTCGGGTCCAAGTCTTATGAGGAACGGCTGAGGGTACTGGGGTTGTTTAGTCAGTAGAAAAGGAAGTTGACAGGACACCTTACCACTCTCTATAACTACCTTAAAGCAGGCTGTAGCAAGGTGCATTCCAGTGTCTTTTCCCAGGTAACAAGAAATGTGACAAGAATAAACGGCCTCAGAATCATAGAACATAGAATCATATTCAGGTTGGAAAAGACTCTTGGGATCAT
>NW_009708480.1:45279-54006 GCF_000703405.1 Apaloderma vittatum | reverse complement strand
CCAGGCTCAACAATTCTGTGAT
The DNA here is from genome assembly GCF_000703405.1 of Apaloderma vittatum. Classification (NCBI taxonomy): domain Eukaryota; kingdom Metazoa; phylum Chordata; class Aves; order Trogoniformes; family Trogonidae; genus Apaloderma; species Apaloderma vittatum. The sequence goes on along the minus strand of NW_009708480.1, from coordinate 53,984 downwards.
TCTGTGATCTGGCTCTTCGTAGCCTAACCATTACATGTGCAAAATAAATACACAATGGGGTACACACAGCAGTGATTGATGGATATCCTTTTCATACCTGAGAAAATCTAGACAGTATAATCATACCAAAGATAATACCTCAATGTTTTGTTAAAGCATTTAAGCATCCTGGTCTTCTCCTGGGTAAATTTTTTTTGAAACTAACAAGTGTTTGAGCTGCTGGAGTAAGATAAGCTATAAAAGAGCATTTAGACTTTTTTGAAGTTTCTCTCTCAAAAAAGAGTTGTTGCCAAAGATGCAAGCTACGTGCCAGGCAGAACTGGGGTTGCATGAATTCTGAAGGGAAATCAAAGGACTGAATGCTTGCTGTCTGGGGCCTACATATGTGTGAGAGAAAATCAGATGAAATAATACAAAAGTATTGAAAGAAAGTAAGCAAGGAAACTCTGGATATATCCATAGAAACAGGAGTTATAATCTAGTTGAATAGTCTGGAATAGTAGACCACATCCTGTATCCTTCATTTTTCATTTATCACTTTGTTATAGTCTTTGCAGAAGCTTGTGATAGACTGGTATAAGAATATTGACAGAAGGTTGAAGAAGATTGCTTTTGAAAAGGGAGTAGTTATGCAGAAGTTCAGGTGTCTAAGCAAAACCAAGTTCTTCATTTGGGGCTGACAGATTTGCTGCTTGGGAACAGCACTTGAGGATGAGGAAAGATATATCAGGACATCTCAGACAGCATTGCTTAGCAAAATTTAGGCAATGAAAAGATTCCTTGTATATCTGAGTCACAGAATCATAGAATCATGGAATGGCCTAGGCTGGAAGGGACCTTAGAGATCATTCAACCTCCTTGTCATGGGAAGAGACGCCTCTCAACTAGATCAGGCAACACATAGGGACTGGCTGTGCTGATTTAACTATATAAAATTAGAAAGCCATTTGAAATAATCTCTGTATCTGGAATTGTGCGCCTGTGAGGCACCTCTGTGAAGCCAAAAGCCTTGATATTTTTTTGCAGTGAATGGAAAGAAAACGCTACAGTAAGACCTCTTCTACAATATCCTCTGACCTGATAAAACCCGCTCAAAGAGATAAGGGAGAAATTCCTAAGGGAATTGTTCTTACAATTTCTGACATATATCTTTTTCATACTAATGGCAGGATGACAATATTGTAGAGATACTCAATAAAATGAGTAACAAGGTAGAGGGTACCACAGTACCATAACCCAGATGGAGGAATTGCCTATTAGGGGATGATGTGTGCTTATGCTTATGATTAGTGCACCCTATTCTCCTTGTTGAACACTTGTACATTTAATTGAGGTTATTTTGCAGCATCATGTTCACATATTTAAAATATCATTACTTATTATTAGCTGTATTGATTATATGGGTCCACCTGCATTCAGATCTTTAGTTTCCACTGATGTTTTCTACTATTTATCCATTAGCAACTGCAAGTAGGACTCCTCCTCTGCCTTTAGCAGTCTGAACTTTACTAGGTCAGAACCCCAGGGCTTTGTGAGGAAACAGTCTGGGGTTTTTATTAACCAAATAACCTCAAGCTGTTCAATAAAATATTTTCAATGTAAGTACTGTACCACTAGTGTCATTAGGACCTCAAATGTGCAGTACTGTGGCTATGCTATTTCTAATATGAAATTATAGATGTTTCTACATAATATTGATTTATGAGACCTAGCAATAAAATAACATATGCATATGATTTCTAGAATGCACTTGGAGCATCTCAGAAAGATTCTCACAGTAAGCTGCTCCTTTGCATAGTACAATAAACTCCAGAGACAAGTGTGTTACATTAGTATCAGTGTCAAGCTGACATTTCAGGGTCAATGAATAAATATCCTGAAGCCCAAGTGTTGTTTTTTCTTGAGAAATTTCATATATAATGACCTTGACTTTGTATTGTTTTTTCGATATGTGTTTGACCTCTATCCAAACCACAGTTTGCTGTGATTTACTTCAGGAATATTATTCTTGCACTATTAAAATAAATTAATCAAAGACTGATGCAGTGCTTTTTCTTTCCTATTTGTGCTTTTATTTTTTCTTGTGTAGATGAAATAGTGCACAGACTTTGAAATATTAAAGCACATGCATCCACACGTTCATACAAACATATGTATTCATACATATGTAGGATTTATTTCCCTGATCTCCAATTTATAGCCATATGATACATTAAAAAGTATCAAAATAAGGAAGATCCAGTTCTCTATCAAACCAGCTGGTGATTTTTCATGTGTGCCTAATGAGATTACTTTCCTGCTTACTCTTCAGCATGAAAGCAACTATGCAAAGAGATTGCTGCAGGATTTACCCTAGCAGAGTTACCATGAAACATACATTTGGCCATAGAAGATACAGGGACTGATTCACCAGACTCTACAGATCTATAGATAGCTATCTTGTCTGCCTTTATCCTTGTCAGAAGAGTTTTCTACTACCCTTCCGAAAGCGGAACTCTGCTCTTCAGTGAGAACAAAAAATAATCCCTTCATTTGAACATGTAACGAGAAACAAACCATATAGCTGGACAATCACCAACCATATGACATTCAAGGAGTGCAAAATTCTCCACCAGGGATGGAGTAATCCCATCAGGGATAGGGTTTGGGTTGTTGACAAGTTCAATGAGGGAATAGTGTGCCCTGGCACCCAAAAAGGCCAACTGTACCCTGGAGTGCGTCAAGCACAACATCACTTGCCCATCGAGGAGGGCGATTGTCCCTTTTTACATTGCTTTGGTGCAGCCCCACCACTGTGTGCTGTCTTGGGCACCTCAACAGGAGGGCATCAAAATGTGTGTCCAGAAGAGGGTCATTATGTCTATGAAAGACCTTGAAGGCCAGAGTTACAAGGAGCAGCTTAGGTCACTTGGTTTGTTCATCTTAAAGAAGAGAAGGCTGAGGGATGACCTCATCACAATCTACCATTTCCTCAGGGTGGGCAGTGGAATGGGAAGTGCTGATCTCCTCTCTGGTGATAGGACATGGGGAAATGGAATGAAGATGCATCAAAGGAAGTTCAGACTGGACACTGGGAAAAGTTTCTTCACTGAGTGGGTGGTTGGTCACTGGAAAAGGATCCCAAGGGAGTGGTCACGGCACGAAGACTGTCAGAGTTCAAAGAGTGTCTGGATGATACTCTTAATCATATGATTTAATTTTAGGTAGTCCTGTGAGGAACAGGGAGCAGGACTCAGTGATCTTTACAGGTCCCTTCCAACTTGAGACATTCTGTGATTCTATTCTATGATGCTAATTTAAATTGAAGTGTTCAATATGAAATAAAAGAACTAAAATCTTCTTGCAGCTGTTACTAAGAATAGATTGGTGTACATGAAATGCAACAGCAGCAGCTCCATAACGCATCTATTTTTTAACAACACTCTTAAAGATGTGTTTTCCTGATGGTTGAGACAAGGGCTGGGTGAGAAGGCATTGACAGACGATGATTATTATTTATGTATGGACATCTGGCTGTTACTTATTTTATCTCTATATTGTGGTTAAGAAAGTGGGCTTCCAATCTGAGTAGGGTTCTTTGTATTTTTATAAAGCTGTTATTAATGTTGACATTGACTGTTAACATACTAGTACTCATGAGAAGATGACAGACTAGTCTTGTAACAAGATGAATATCTTTGTTTCTTCATTGAACAAAATGCATAGTATAATATAAATGGTAGTAGTTTAAGATATTCCATACTGCCTGTCCATGAGGGACGTTGCCAGCCCTGATTATGAAGAACATGTATGTCATGGCTAAAATCTCCTTATATCATACACACAGATCTGGATCTATGTCTTCTGCTGCTTTGGCGTCACATTAAAGGTGCACTGTGTAGATTTTCTCCATATCTACTTGTACCTGGAATAGGAATAAAAACCGGTGGGGCTCTGCATACCTTTGAAACATTTCAGTAAAGGAGATAAGAGAGAAGAGCCTTAATGTAGCTGTAAGGTATTCTGGAATCATTTGGCCAAATGACTCAATGGATTGATTCAATAAGGCATAAGAGAGGGAGTGTAGCCTCTGTGGTATATGCAGCGACCTTGGTTCCTGTACTGACAGCCAATGCAGCTGTGTTAACTGCAGAGTCAGCCAGGGACAGGAAAGCATTTCTCGGTAGCTTTCCACTGGTTTGGAGACTTCTCTACTGTGTCCTGTTTTGCACCACAAAACATGTCGTATGAAGACACTTTTGTGCTGCATCATAAATTATCTTACAGATATAACCTCTAGGCTGAAGCCTTGGTCCTTTAATAACTGTGGATATTTTCCCAGGATTCCAGTTGATCTGCAATTTTATTGTGATATCTGTTTAAGACCTGACCTTTCTGTTTCATGGGCAATTTTGCTTTTCTCTTCCTGGATTCATGATGTGTGGAATTTTTTCGTAGGAATTTAATAGATTTTAAGGATTTTTCTATTCCATACTCTTATTTGTCATAGTTATTAAGTTTTCAATTATTTTTAAAAAACATGATTTTTTGATTACAACTTGCATTTTAACTTATTACATGGTAGAAATTTGAGTTCTATGAGACTGATAAATATTAAAGAATTTTCAAGAAGAGAAAATTACAGGTACTATGTAGCATTACCTTCTCTTATTTATTTCCTTTCTATGTGTGCATATTCATAAAAATATCTCTATGAATCTGCTGTAGTAGTGTACCAGTTCTACTTGATTGCCACTGACGAGTTCCGTACTTCTCAGTATTTCAGTCTAATCTAGAACAAAGGTTTTCCAACTGGCATTTTTCTTCTATGCCAAATATGAGAGTAAAGAGCAAGTCTTATATAGGTTTCATCTACCTGTTTTTGTTACTGTGGATACTTTTGAACATCAAAGGTTTCAATAAGAACATTAGATCCCTGGATATCTGCTTTTATTTGAAGCAGATATCTAATTCTCAATGTTATGAGTCTACGTACTCTTTCAGTGATGGGTACTGTGAATTGAACTGGAATATTTGGCTCTCAATTACCTTTTAAACCTTGGTAAATAGTTACTTCACAAAACCTCTCTTATTTATCCATTTTTCAGATGGGAAAACACTTTTCACAGAATTGATGACTACTTATTTTTCAGCTGAAGTAAATACAGATCTATATCTCTTTTCATTTGTGCAAGAAGTTGACACATTCTGTCACAACATAGCATGAGTAAATGGGAAAGTGACAGCTTCCTGGCAAAATTTTAAAGAGATAAACATCTATTTTTGTTTAAACAGCTACTGAAAAAAATGGATAGAAGCTTTCCAAGCTGAAAAGCTGTGGAATATATGAGTGTTGCAAATTGGCAAATGAATGCACAAGTAAGATCTTGATGCTTATTGTTACCCCTACTATTTTCACCGTATTTGTGCATTACTTAGTATGAAAAGTTTAATTAATGTACAACCTTTGTTATCATAGGTATGTGAAACAATACATCAAAACCTACTTTTTATTATTTTCAGAAAAATAGATAACCAAATAATAATAATAAAAAATTCTTCCAATCAGGAATGCATTTTCATATTTGCATGCTGTATTTTGGTTTATGTAGTAATGGTTTGGTAGGCATCTGTGAGAATAGATCGAGAGCTGCCACCATGCTGGAAAGAGACAGCTTCAGACAGCTCCAGGATCATAGAATCGTGGAATCACAGAACAATTCAGGTTGGAAAAGACCCTTGGGATCATCGAGTCCAACCATTAACCCTACACTACAAGTTCACCCCTAAACCATATCACCCAAGGATGAACATCACCAAGGATGAACATATTATTGCCCAAACTGAGCCCACCAGTGATGTTGGGGATGTCTCTGTGATAACATTTATGAAAGGGCCACGGCCACTGAAAGAGGGAAGTGACAAAATACGAAACAACCCTGCAGACACCAAGGTCAGTGAAAAAGGAGAGGGAAGATGTGTTTCTGGTGCCAGAGCAGAGATTCCCCTGCAGACTGTGGAGAAGATCAAGGTGGAGCAGGCTGTCCATTTGCTGCCCATGGAGGTCCATAGTGGAGCAGATGTTCACCTGCAGCCTGTGGAGAGCTTCACACCAGAGCAAGTGGATATGTCCTGAAGGAAGTTCACACTGGAGCAGGTTCCCAGCAGGAGCTGTGTCCCATGGAGAAGAGGACACACTGAAGTAGGTTTTCTGGCATGAACTGTGGACTGCGGGGGAAATATACTGGAGTAGTCATTGCTGAAGGACTGCACCCAGTGGAGAGGATCCATGCTGGAGCAGTTTGTGAAGGACTGTCTCCTGTGGGATGGACCCCACACTGGAGCAGTGTGAGAAAGAAGGCATGGCAAAGTGTTTTGGATTGACTGCAACCCCCATTCCCTATCCCCCTTTGTTGCTTGGGTGGGGAGGAGGCAGAAGAGTCTGAAGTGAAGCTGAATCTAGAAAGAAGAGAGTGTGGAGAGAAGATGGCCTTAGTTTTGGTTTTATTTGTCACTATCTTACTCTGTTATTAATTGGCAATAAATTAAATTAATCTTCCCCAAGCCAAGTCTGTTTTGCTCATGACAGTAATTGATGAGTAATCATTATTTTTACCTTTCCCCATGAGATTTTTCATCTTATTTTCTCCTCCTGTATGGCTGAGGAGGATGAGTGAGAGACTGGCTGAATGGACACCTTGAGTCCAGCTAAGGTTAACCCCTTGCACAGACTTGTAGATAGAGTGCTTATGGATTGTTATAGCAATGGATTCAAAATAGTTTAGGAAATAATCAGATCCTTTTTGCTCAGAATGAAAAAGATGAGATATCAGAAGCTCTTTTACTGTATTCCTGAATTTAGAAATCAGAAATAGCAAGGAGTAAAAAAAATAGAGATAAATAAAAAGGAAATCTCATAGGGAAGAGAATTATGTGTACAGGAAAAAAGAAGGAAAATGTAGGACTGGGTAAGGGATAAGTTTTGATAAGATGTACAGCAGCTGAGAAAAGGTCAGAGAAATGGTGGAAAATGTATACCATTGTGTGAAAGAAAAGCAGCAAAGACATTTGTCAAGGACAGGAAACAGAAAACTAAAGGTTCACAGGTAAGAGAGAACTGAAGAAAGAGTGAAAAATTGGATGTGGGGAGCAAGACTCTAGAATCACAAGAAGGTAAAAGGTCTGGATGAATGAAGAAGAATCACTGGGTAATCTAGCTAAATATCACAGAGACAAGCAGTGTGAGAAAACAATGAGATAAAAAAGTTCAAATGTTGCTTTGTTTTATGCTGCTGAGCTTATAAGTTCCTTAGGCTTCTTCTTCACCTTTACAAAACTAAAAGGAAAGCATTTACAAAGACTGTTGTTCAGGACCTATGTATATCTTACTTCATTTTGAACACTAGATTTCTCTGAAGAATGAAACACAATGTTTTTTAGATACTGGCGAACATTTTTGAGCATGAAAGTGGTTGTATTAGTTCAGTTTTGCAGATAGTGAAACTGAGGTAGGGACTAATCATCTTCCTGGGGCTTCAGTGCAGTGATAAAGTTGGATAACTGTATTCTACACCTAGTGTTGAAATTTCAGACTAAAGCTGTTCCCATGCTGCATGTGTTGTTAAAATATATTGCATTTACACATGTTGAGAATGGTGCAGAGCTCACAGAAAAAGAAGAGTTGAGTTTGCATTTAAATACAGTATATCTTCAATTTCCATCAGTGTTTCTCACTTAACACTAGAGGACAACTCTTCTGCAAGCATCTGCAGTGTCAGTAATTCCATTAACAAAGAAGCCACTGTATTATCAACATACTGTAGCTTCATTTTAATGTGTCATTTGCACTTCAAAGTCGCATAACTTTTATTATGGTAAATCAATTAAAACTATTTCTCATGATAATTTATCTTCTACAGAGTTTATCATCTCAGAGAATGCAATATTTCCCAATTTAACTTCGAAGACAAAAGTGATGTAATTTGAATGCCTTTTACTGAGCTTATTAAGCATAAAGATCACAGAAATTTCAAACCCTGAAAGATAACTGTTTCATCTATGTGATAAAATGGAAGTCACATTTTAGTAGCTTACTGGAGGTAGTAGGAGACAGTATGCTAATTAGTAATATAACCTCATTTACTCATTTCGTATGTCTCTTGTTTTAAATGATAGTCTGTCTAGGGGAGATATCCAGCTTGATACAAATATGAAAAAGAAATCAAATGAAGCTACTGTATATTCAATAAATTTGTATGTAATGTTCATTTGATTATGCTTTTCTTTGTGTGTTTATAGTCCAGGAATCACCTTGAAATAGAGTAAACATTTTCAAAGATCTTGCAGTGAAGAATGGAGGTTTGTACAGAAAAAAATCCCTTCAGAAGAGGTGGGTCAGATCCTCAGCTAACATAAAGTGTCACAACTCCAGCCAAATCAGGAGAAAACTGTCAATATATAGGAATTGAATATCTAATGATGTACAAATGTTGAAGAAAATCATAGAATCATAGAATCATAGAACAATTCAGGTTGGAAAAGCCCCTTGGGATCATCGAGTCCAACCATTAACCCTACACTACAAGTTCACCCCTAAACCATATCACCCAACACCACATCCAAGCGACACTTAAACACATCTAGAGTTGGCGACTCAACCACCTCCCTAGGCAGTCTGTTCCAGTGTCTGACCATTCTTTCCGTCAAGAATTGCTTCCTAGTGTCCC
>NW_009708480.1:0-45248 GCF_000703405.1 Apaloderma vittatum | reverse complement strand
CAGCCTAAACTTGCCCTGTTGCAACTTGCAACCATTCCCCCTGGTTCTGTCCCTAATGACCTGTGAGAAGAGACGAGCACCAACCTCTCTACAATGTCCTTTCAAGTAATTGTAGAGCATGATGAGGTCCCCCCTCAGCCTCTTCTTTGCCAAACTGAACAGACCCAGCTCCCTCAATCACTCCTCATAAGGTCTGTTTTCCAGGCCCCTCACCAGCTTTGTTGTCCTCCTCTGCACTCGCTCCAACACCTCGATATCTCACAGCAAAACAGAAAATCTCAACCAATATGCAACAGAGAATCAGAGAATCCATCCCTTCGAAATCTGGAAGCATTAATATGAGATGAAAAGCTTATCTGTATTTTTAGCGTATGTTTTTCAGTGTGACTGACTGTTTCTCTAGTGACAGAAGGCTTGATTTTCAAATGCTTTTTCCAAATATGCTTAGGGGCACTTGCTCCCCTGACTTGCACTGTGATTTTGTGCTCTTGGCTATTCAAAAAGTTTTTAAAATGCTGCCAGTCTCTCACTCTTGCCTCTCCTTCATGTAGAAGTGCTGGGTCTATACATTACACTATAATGTGGGTGAAACTAACAAATAAGGAAGTAATAAGCCCCAACTCTCCTAAAATGGGACCATGCAAATTTATGCAGAACAGCTGCAAAAATATTCCCAATATCCAGTCAGGCCTCTGTTCCCCTTTCGTCGCAACTGCACTAACAGCACGTGATGGCAGCACCTAAGCCCTGGACCTTTGCTCAGCAGGGAAAGGGAGAGCTGGTACTGGGAACTGCATGTCTCTTGATGTCATAAAAGCCTCATGGCTCACTAGGGGAGTCATTGGTAAGTGTTTTTGGATGGTGTGGGATCACTTGGAACACTAGGCCGCCCTTTGAGCTAAAGTAGAGTATATAATAACTATTTAGAGGTTTGACATAAACTTAAAATCATTGACTTGTCCTCTTTTCAGTTTCTGTTTTTGAAACTGGAATATAGGGAAGTGCTTTTACTGCAGGTGGAGTTTATGCTCACATGGTAGGGATGCTTCGCTGGAATTATCATTTTGCACAGTGGAAGACTAAACTACTGAAAGTATTCTGTCTCACTTGCTCTACAATACTTATGCTTTGAACAAATTTAATTTTATGTATTTCCATGCAGTCTTGCTCGTAAATGTACAGTTTTATCTCATCAGTTAGTTACTCTTTGACCGTAAGACCTTTGATGCATTGCTGGATTTTATTAACAAGTCATGTAAAAATGTTTGAAAGGAGAGTTTTTGATGATGCATGGAGATATAACTATATAAGAGGCATGATGCATGTATATAAAAAAGGAAATTTAGACTGAAAACTGCCCTAATGGTGTGATTTATTGGCCTACATTATAGTGTCCCAAGGGAGGTGGTAGAAGCCCTATTAAATGATGGAAAAACTCACATCTCCTGAGGACCAAAACATGTGGGAACTAAACATAGGAAAACTGAACAGCTTTTATATAAGCTAGAACTGGCCAGTTTCTCCTGCCATTACAGTATTCCCAAAGGAGCAGCAGAACAGATACAGAACATTTTCCTACTATTTGTATTTGTATGGCATAAACAGCATGAACTATGTTCCAAAGTAATTTCCCTTGATGATGATTATTTGTTACTATGCAGAGTAACCAGTTTAACAAGTAGCATTACTGTCCTTAAATTAATCATCTCATGTTATGGCCATTCAAGGAAGCGAAGAATGAGCCATTATTTTGTATAGTTAGCCTGGAAAACGCTCGCATAAGAAACATACATTTAAGACTTTCTTTTTGCACAAGTAGAAGGGAGTTTTGCTATTGACTTCAATGGGAACAGTCAAAGGGCCAGTTTCTCAGGAGATGCTGAAGTCTTTTTGGAAATAGTTGTATTTGACTTTACTCAATATATAGAAAAAATACCTAGTATCTTGGTTCAGGACTACCCATTGCTGAAGCTATTACACTCATACTAACATTTTGAGAACGGAATTGCATTTTTAACCCACGAAGGACCCCAAAACCTCTTGCTTTGTACTTCGTTTAGTCCTCTACACTTTTGAAAATTAATATAAGTGATTGAGTAATCACTACTTCAGGTTTCACAATGAAATTGTGCTTCCTCTGCTTTCATAAAAGGGGAGTCTCATCAACATTCTAAATTTCAGCAGTTGGCGAAGTAAAGACCTGCTTATGCGAGGTTACTCATAAGAATTCTTTTTTCATACACTAGAATTATGCATCAAGACATTTGGACTATAATGTAAAAAGCTGCCTATCTATTATATTACCACTTGAATGTGTTATTAAAATGTTACTGGAGTGCTGCACTTTGATAGTTTCATGCAGTCAGAATCCAACGAACAGCATTTTAGAATCCCATCTTTGCATTACTATTTTTAAGGGTATTGATTTTTTTCTAATAGCCTTTCTGAACTGTTTCTTACGTTCAATGAGGTTTCTTTATTCCCTAATTACAGAAAGCTTACTGAAGATAATATTATTTTGAAAGACTTTTCTTTCAGTTTAGTTTTGTTTTGATATGCTGACGTTTATGTAAATAAAGACCTGTTTACTTGGTTTCAATATATAGTAGTCTTAAATCAGAGAAAGCTCATAATAAATATGAAGCTAGAACATTCCTTTTTTGTAAACACATCTGCAAGCCTGACTGCATCTCACTAAGCATTTTATAGTTTCATTACACTACTTGGCTCACATTGAAGTCACCTCAAATTTTATACTTTTTTCTAACCATCATATGAATAAACTTTGGCTTCTGTTTAGATGGAAAATATCCAGTATCTGCTTATAATCTACAGATTCAGGAAAACAAAATGATTATTACCAGTAGCAAGGCATTTCTTATACACCTGTGTGTCACATACCAAACTCTAGGAGGTGTCAGCAGAGGTATCGCTTACTGGAACTGCATCGCCTATTTTCTGTAGAGACCTCAAGCTAAAATGAATTGTCTACCACTTATGTAAATGTGAAATGTTCAGAGCAAAGTTAACTGGCATGCATGAATATATGACCAAGAGTAATGAGGGTTGGTTTCTAAATATCCTGTTAGTTGACCAAGAGCCCTGATAACAATTACAACAATTGTTTGATTATTTGTTTGTTTGTTTTTTTTTTTCCATTTACCGCTCAGATGTTTTTGGAGAGCTTCATCATTAGCTGCCTAAGAATTGGTTTAAAAAGCAGTTTAGAACAACCTCCAAATTGTTTCCCCACGTGCAGTGGTACCGAGCTCTAACTTCCCATATGGGGTTCTTGCAATTGAGATTCTTAACACTCCACAGTGTTTGCCTACAGTGTACTCAGAATAGGATTATGTCTTTGTTGAGAAGTTATCAAGAGCTATTTCAATATTCCCAGGATATTCAACAGTTTTGTTATCAATTATACAATCCTATCAACTGCAGAAGGACAAGAATCCATATATATGCAATCGTGGCTTTGGCATGTGCAATATTTAAGACTATGTTAAGGCATTCTTGAGAATGCATGAGTAAGTAATACATTGAGACATATTTACAATGTCTTGAAGGCTATCAGTCTTAAAAAAATACATTATTCTTTTAATATGATGCCATATTTGGATTTGCTACTTTGCAAATTCATTAACTTCCGCATAAACTCACCATTTGTAAGAACGGCATTGTCAAGTCAATCAATGACAATGCCTGTGTTGTAGTTGATGAGATACTTTCATGTGTAGCAAATGATTAACACTCTATCAGCATGAACAAAATGTTACTTGTGTTATTCAACTATTTTTGATAGTTATTATAAGTTGTTATCTGCAGCTAGCTATTTTTGGAAGGCAATGCTGTAAGAATTGCATTTTCCATGACCAATACTGAAACTTAGTTACTTGGTCAGATGGATTGGAAAATTTTAATTCATCAGTGTGAATAGTGTTGGAAAAAGTCAATATGGTTAAGATCAATCGTGTCCTACTTATTGTTTGAGTGGATGTAGAACTGTCTAAAAGCTTGAAAAAAGATACACTAATAATTTACTTAATCTTGGCACTCCTTGTAAATCTTCAGGTAATAATTATTTATTAAATATTTACTTGAGGTGAAAATTAGACTTCAACAATTGAAAATAGATTCAAAGATGCTTGGATCTGTAAGGATTTTCTTCTTTAAATTTAAACTTTAAACCAGTCTCTTGAGATTCATCTTGTTTCTGAGAGCCCTAGGGAATAGCAGGAAATTCATACATATTTAATATTAGTCAAATCAACCAATGCAGTAACCATGCTAAAAGAACAATTATGCAGACTATTTATGTAAATATGGAATAGGAATTACATGTTTTTATTTAGAACATTGGAAAGACTTGTAAATTATTTAATTTAAGATGACATGCTTTGGAGTGATTTTGAGCAATTTATTTACAATATATATATCATAGTAAAATACTTTAATATATTTGTATTTTCGTATTCATTTCAACCATAACTAGGTTAAGACTGGTAAAATCATCAGAGCACAGAATTCCTTTATCTTTTATAGAAAATACCTACAAATGTCCATTTGTGCCAGATTATTTATTATTTTTTTTAAATGGGAGAGATGTGGCAAAAAATCCTCACCCTGTTTTCCGTAATAATGAAATAATAGTATTTTTCATGCATAAAATAAATTTTAATATCTGCAAATATGATTTATATTTTCCTGGTCTAATCTACTCTAATAATGGAGAATTATGCATAGTTTAAGGAGCCCAGAAATGAGTCTCCAGTTATCTTCCATCTCCTACAATGGATATACTTCTAGAGGAACAGCAGTATTCACCAAAATCGTGATTTCACCCTTTCACACAATCACAGGATCACAGAATCACAGAATATCAGGAGTTGGAAGGGACCTTGAAAGATCATCTAGTCCAACCCCACTGCCAGTGTAGGATCACCTAGAGAAGCTACTTGCTTTTTTTAGTGTCATAGATAACTTTTGTGTGTGTGTGTGTGTGTGTGTGTGTGTGTGTGAAATCTGTTATTTTGTGAAATCTGTTATTAGATGCAGAGAATCTTTATCTGAGAGGTATTTGCTCTGAAACATGGAGTGAGGAAACAGTATCAATCAAGAGTTAGAATGACGAGAAGACCTTTGGAATCTCTGTGCTATTCAAAGACTTAGTGCTGAGAAGGGTCGCAGAACTGTTTACTAATTTAGATCAGTTCAGACCTTCTTCACAGCCATCCTATTGGTTGCTTTTCCACAAAGAGGAGATAACTGACTTAGCAGAAAACAAGTCATCTGTGTAAAAAGGTGGTCTTTTATTATCAATTGATTTACAAAACCATTTTTGGAGTTTATTCTGCCTGGGTACAGACAATGGCAATTGTCTAAGCCAGAGAGAACTAGATTCTTTCACATTCACTTTTCTGACTCAGATAAGTATGCACAAATATAAGATATATTTTACACTAGACGTGTAAGCTTTTCCTTGTCTGTAAGGACAAGGCAGAATGACTAGCTCGGCTGGTCACTCAGTTGATTCCAGCAGAAGTGTCTGTAGTGTAGACAGCTGTATTTACTCCTGCTAACTCTCCCTGCAATTACATGTGCTTCAACTATTGGAGGTGTCTACTGTCATATTAGCTACTTGAACTGGCACTTCGATTCATTATGCTTTTGGTGTCAGCCAGCGCTTTGGGTTGATTCCAGAATGATACAGCAAGCCTTCCAGAAAAGGGAACTTGAGGATGGGTGTGGTTTCAGTTTGAACTCTGCGTTTACAAAGTTTCAAGCCATATAGGCTGGCAAAGCTAGGCATAACTCTGCAAACATGTTTTAGAGCATAGTGTGCAAAACAGTGGCCAGACCTAAGAAAGGATTTGGATGCCTGGAATTAGGTCCTTCAACTGAAAACGCTGAGCTGAAAGCTGCAAATATGAAAAATAAGTGTGCAGAGCTACTTCTTTTGAGAGGTTGTATCTTATACATACATGATGCTGAAATCCTACCATCCCTTTTACATCTAATGAGAAGCATGTCAGCTGCTAGGTCTTCTTAAGAGAAACTCCATGTGCAGTTGAGTAGAATTGGGCTTACTGAACAGTGCAAGCATAGAATCTTTCATTTAAGAGGTCAGAAAAGATCAGAAAGAAAAGATCAGCCCTCATGTTCATATAAAGTCTCAGCGACCAGAAAATTTACCTGAGTTTCCGTCCCTGTCTGTTGAGGAAGATTTTGTCCAGGTTGATTTTTTAGAGTAATACCTGTCTGAGCAGGAAGGCTCATATGGAGGCAAGGCATTGTCTCCCAGAATTCAGGAGCAATGCTGCATTTACCTTTCTCTATATTCAGCCCAGACAGGCATTTGTATAGGGTGATGGTAGTCACTGGGATGAATTCAAACGTATAGATGGAGAGATGTGCCTTGAAATTCTGTCTTCAGTACTTTTTTTGTTGTTGTCAGTTTTCCCATGTTTGTTTTTTAAGATGAAAACAATAATCAGAAGACAAAAAACAGTCTTAGGGACAAGGAACCATATAGGAACCATCCTTCTGAAGGCAGCCTAGCAGTTAATCTCACAGATCCAACTCCTGCATTGTATTCATCGACCTCTGGTGTTGAAGAATAAAACTAAGAAGTATTTGTCTATTTCCCTCCATAGTTTCAGTGATTCTCTTCCTCCTCACAAACAGAAATAAATCTTTTTCATTTATTTTACCTAGAATAGGGTGAAGACACTGTCTTGACACCTTTTAGCTTTGCCTTTTTCTTTACAGGAAAAAAACGAAAGATGTATTTGTGCCTGACAGGCATTACGTTATGAGCCTTGCAATTAATATGTCTGACTTTACTGTTGTTTTCTGCCTCTGTTCTGTTTCACATTCTAGAAAAGCCTATAGTGCCAAAGTTAAATTAGAGAGCAGTACTAATTGAAGATCAGCTGGAAGAAATCAATAAAGACATTACTGTATATTAACAGTTACTGTTATCCTAAAAGAAACATTGGTTCATTGGTTCATTTCAGAAAGAAAAAAAATAATTGATGTGATAGATTCCTGAGCAAAACAATGTAAAACATGAAGCTTCAGTAACCGCAAAGAGTTGCAAGATCAAATTTACCTGCTCTGGAAGAATGCTTTGCATTGTAATCCTGAGAAAGGCATGCAGCAAACTAGATTGGCAATTACAGTGCTGTGAATTTTCAAGCATAATTTAATTATTTCATAGTCAGTAAATTGACATTCATTTTTACATGAATACCTATGGGGTGAATACTTTTAAAACCACTATGTCATTTTTTAGTTCCCAATATTCTAATTTATTAATTATGAACTGAGCTACAGTTCATACTATGGGATATTTTGATTTATAATGCATCTTTGACTTAAATCACATTATTCCATCATACCTGACCTGACTCGATGAAGTTTTTGTTGCAGTTGTTCCATTAGTAGGCTAATAGTTACTTTTGAAATGTTTATCCTTCCTATGTTTTAATTTCTAAGAAAATGAAGTTTATAAACTTGAACTAAAGAAAGATACTTTCTGTCAGCTCCCGCCTAGAACAAATGAGTTCTGATCTATTCAAGTATAGGGAGTTACACTGATTTACCTAGGACTCTGGCACAAATACATCATTATAACTCTAATTTAATATCTAATTTTAATTATATTTGAATTGATGCAAGGAGAAAAAATCCTCAAATCTTTATTTTCTGATTGGAAGACACTACTCACTAGTAACTGTAAGGCACTCTAGGACCATCAGAACATTTCTGCAGAAATTTTGCTTAATAATAATTCAGTTTGGTGCTACAACAAACCAAACCCAACATCATTCCAGTAAGCTTTAGAAATGGTATTCTTATCTTGGCAACTGCATTGCAGAAAGCAATTGTTTTGTTTTAAATATGAAGTGTTAGTAGTGTACCTAAATAGTGTGTGTGTATATACACACATGCATAGTGGTGGGTGGGTCATGGCTGGCTGGGTGGATCACGCACCCACTCAGCTGTTCTATTACTCCCTGTGCTCAACAGGACAAGGGGACAAAATACGATGGAAAAACTCATGGATCGCGATAAAGACTGGGGAACAATTACCTGTTGGTGTCACAAGGAAAACAGACTTGACTTGGGGAAAATTAATTTAAATGACTGCCCATCTATTAATGTAGAGTTGGATGGTGAAAAACAAAGACAATAATACCTTTGGCTCTTCCCGTTTTCCCCAGGCTTAACTTTACTCCTTCGTTCCCCGTTTCTCAACCTCCTCACCCTCTGAAGCGACACAGGAAGGGATGGGCAATGGAGGCTGTGGTCAGTCCATAACAGCTCCTCTGTCCCTCCTTCCTCCTGGTGTTTTTCCCCTGTTCCAGCCTGGGCCATTCCACAGGTTGCAGTCTTTCAGGATGAACCAGCTCCACCATGGTTTCTGCCATGGGCTGCAGGGGAATTTCTGCTCCAGCTCGTGGAACGTCTCCTCCCCTCCTGCTTCTTTGACCTTGGTGTTTGTAGGGCTGCGTTTACACTTTTTCTTTTCCTCATTACCCTCTCTGTTGTGCAGTGTTTTGTCCTTTCTTAAATATGTTTTGCATGAGACACCACTATCTTTGTTGAGGGGCCCAGCCATGCCCTGCAGTGGGGCCAGTGGAGCTGGCTATAACCAGCTCACAGAGGGCCCTGCAGCCCCTGGGCATCTGCACCCAATACTCAACATAAATATACCTCAAGATATAGAGACTTTTTATGTTTTTCCTGTTTGTAAACCAATAACAGGCTCTACATCTTTTAGGAATTAAACTTATGACCAATCAAACCAATCTCCTTTGGCCGTACTTATAACTGCGGTACTCATTTGTTCAGCCAGTGCTGAAAGACTGATATCAGAAGTAATTAAAAACTAATGACCCAGATAGCCGCATGATCTTGTTCTTACACTGGATATCTATATTGTATTCATTTTGAATGACTAGACCACAGGAATATGATCTGCAAGTGTTATTGGCAGATTGAGTTCCTTTATTTCAAATGGAACAAGTCTCATAGTAAAGGTTTCAGGTTCAATCTCTACAGGTGATCTCCATTTAGGTATATTACATGTGAGAGTAAAAGAAGGGAATGAAAGGTGATATAAAAAATGTTATTAAAAATACTCTTGCATATTTATGCAATGTGAATGCAGGAGTATTTAATACATACTTTCACCTTAGATTCTAACACAGAATGAGAAGCTAATTCTGCAAAGACAATAGGGCTATAGAGTCATAAATGTTACACTGATGGCTAAAGTTTCTGACATCAAACTTCTAATCATGTGTCTTAAATCAGTATGATTATATTTTTAAATTAGGTTGTTATGTTAGTTCTATTAGCATCTTTGACAAAATACATTGTGATTTTCTACTTTATAGGCAAACTGCAAGGAGGGTAGCAGAATTTATTGCATATATATAGGTTATGAAAAGATAGTTTGAAATGTTCCTTTTAACTTTTGGGCTTTGCTTGTTCATATATCTAGCTTTCACAGAAAAATACAAGGGAAAATTAGGATGCAGAAAGCTGAATTAGGTTAGCAATGGCACAAGACTCATACCTGCTGGTTTTCCAATAACACCTAAGTGAGGACTGAATTAATCTCAAAATCTGAAAGGAGTTGCTGGGCTGTTGTTCTAATAAACAGAAAATAGCAGAGATGGGAACATAACTCTGCACTAATGGCAGCAACAGATTTATCACAGAATTTCCCATGGTCATCAAACTGTGTATAATTGGTAGACAATACACACTGCCATATGACTACTGAAGCTTTCTGAAGCGTTTAGCTTTCTGTTGATTAGTTTTATAAGTACATATATCCTTGGAAAGAATATATAACCCTCTTTTACCCTCTTTTTTTTTTTTTTTTTTTTTTTTTTAAGAAAAGGAACTCCCTTGATCTTGGAAAAATCATAGAATCATAGAATGGCCTAGGCCGGAAGGGACCTTAGAGAACATTTAAATCAAAAGGTATTTTAATGATATAGTTACAGTAGCAATATATCACAGAACTTGCTTCCCTGTAGGTCTATGTCAGACTGGGTGTTAGTTACATGGAAGTGTATAGTAGTTTGGGGCAGCAACACAAATTTTAGTTACCACATGGTCGAATGTCTCCACAGCCAATGTTAATCTTGCAAATGACCTAAGCTGTTTTTTACAATAAAGTTGAAGTGTTACCTTTTGGATAAAGTGTAGGAAATTTTGACACCTTGTTGTTTGTTTGTTTGTTTGTTTTGTTTTGAGTTTGTTTAAAGTAAGCTTATTACAAAGAGATAACTATTAATACATAGATATACAAAGTTAAGTTATATTTCTTTCAGGGATCTACTTTAAAGGACAAATACACAAAATGAAACTAGGGAGAAATTACTTAAGCCATGAATCTGTATGATCAAATTCCAACATTTTCATGGATTTATATTTCTGGACCACTTTTCTCAAATCCCAAATCACGTATATACTGGTTATAGTGCCCCACAACACACAGATACTCAGGCATATCCTGGCATACAACAGAACTGTGAAATCTCTGTGCAGTACACATTCACATTAATGGTGAGAACAAGGACATATCAGCTATGGTAGGTGGATGTTAGGAGTACAAAAAATGTGTGGCAAAAGGAGTTCCATTCACAGATCTCAGAAGTTTTAATAGCTCTCACAGTTTGTTTAAGATGGTAAATTAATGACTAATTGGTTAATCATAGAATCATAGAATCACAGAATGTTAGGGGTTGGAATCGACCTCCAGAGATCATTTAGTCCAACCTCCCTGCCAGAGTGGGATCCCCTAGGGCAGCCACACAGGAACACGTCCAGGCGGGTTTTGAAAGTCTCCAGAGAAGGAGACTCCACATCCTCTCTGGGCAGCCTGTGCCAGTGCTCCATCACCCTCACAGTAAAGAAGCTTCTCTTCATGTTGAGGTGGAACTTCCTACGTTCTAAATGAAATCCATTATTTCTTGTTCTATTACTGGGCACCACTGAGAAGAGATTGTCCCCTTCCTCTTGACACCCACCCCTCAGATAATTGTATAAGTTAATAACGTCACTTCTCAGTTGCTTCCTTTCAAGGCTGAATTAGAGGTGTATCCACAAGTTCCCAAAAAATTTTCCAGCTGGACAACTACATAAAAGTCAACAGACCTTCCCATCCCCCCAAAAAAAAAAGAAAAGAAAAGAAGATTTGGATGAGACCTCACTTTTTTCTTAGTTCTGTGTTTCCCCAGAGAACTAAAAGTTTGTTATCCTATGCTTAAAAATGTGATGTATTTTTATTGGTTTCCTCTCCCTTTTTGTTAAAAAAAAGTCTAAGACTGACATGCGAACTTAGTAAGTCAGTTTTCTTCACCTTTTTTATATACCAATGCCATCAAGGGATTGATAAAATTCTTATTTAAAAATCTGATGATTAGTGAAAGTTGATGATGAGAAATTATAAGACAAAATACAGATTGAAGTAGTCAGTGCACTATGCCAATTATGAATAATAAATTGGATAGATTGATTAGTTCCTAGTAAGTGGAATAGTTTGAGAAAGAACACCTGTCATCTAAGCTTTTAGATAGGTGTCAAGTAAACCGAACAATTTTTTTAAGGGATACATTTTAAATGAAATAGAATTCTATAAAATGTGGGTTTTTTTCTGTGCAGGGCCCAGTTATTGGCTTATTGAATTCTGGAATAAACTGGACCTATTTCTTCCCTTTATTTCTAGGCAAAATTCCTGAGAAAGATTCTCTTCATATTGTATTTTATATATGCATAGATATATGTACATATATCTGTGCATATATATGTATGCTGTTTGGTTTTTTTGAAAATTAATCTTCTGAGAACTATTTTTTTAAATAAAAAGTGTTTGAGAAATGTTAATTCTAAGTTGAGATTTAAAATTATCCCTAGGAGGGAAACTTAACCTAAAAAAAAACCCTAAAAGGCTAGCTTTAAAATATGTCATGAAATTTCAGCCACCCAGCTGCTGCAATATCAAAGCAAATGACATTGGTAAAATTTTGAAACTCTTGGAAAATGCATCCAGAATTATATAGTTAATCATTGCTATTATGTTAAGTGTACTGAAGCAGTAATAATTTGCCTGGTAAATTACAGTATATTATGGAGTATACTGTAAACACACATATTCATAAGAAATAATTATATATTTTAAAAGAGATAAAGCAACATATCCACTTGTAAATCACAATTCTTTTCACATAGTTATGATGCGAAGTCTTATTTAGCAAGTACAGGTATAACTTTCAAATCAGTTTCCACAGGTTTTAGGGGCATGATTTGACCAAACATGTAGGTTTTAAGAAATAACCCTTAGTGGAAGCTTTGATCAATGGAAATGTTCATACTCAAAAACATTTTAAAAAATAAATGAACCTGTTTTTTTTTAAAAGAAAGTTTCCACCTTAGTGAATACAATATTTTCTATGGTTCTAAATTTATTTATATGCTACAGGGTGAACGTATTAAGAAATAATAACAAGATCTATGTATCTTTTATATTTGTTCTCATTTTTGCAATGTCTAAGTGCCTGAAAATAAAAGACGTTTAGAAACTGGCAAGTAAGAGAAGTGAATCTGACCAGTCTCTATTATCCAAGCCTAAAACATCGTAAGATATAAACACAAAGCAAAATTAAGAAAAATTGAATTTAAATAAGATGTGGCTGTCCTAGATTTTGTTTTACCTCCTGCCTGATCTAGTTGAGAGGTGGTGTCCCTGGTGGCAGGGAGGCTGGATTAAAATGATCTCTAAGGTCCCTTCCAGCTTAGGCCATTCTATGATTCTATGATTCTTCTCTTCACCCATTACATTCTACTGAACACAATAGTCTATGTTTCAAAAAGTTTTCACTTGCAGTACGTTTAGACAGGCTCCAAATTTGGGAAACTTAGGTCTTCAGAATCGACATGCTGATAATTGAGGATGCCAGTTACGGTTCTTTTTCCACAAATACGAACGCAGCTGCATGCCTATGACTTTAACCCCCACGTGTACGGTTTGTTGAATCACAAAAAAAAAGGGAATACGTTGTGTCTGCTATTAGACAAGGAGTGTTAAATTCATAAAAATAGAGGTCCAAGTAAAGTCTCTGGCAAGATCTTCTCCTGTTCTACCTCAATATGTGTGTCTCCATACTCACTTTCTCTTGCCCCGTCTCATGGTAGTGCCTCTATTCTCACGTCATCACTAATCATTTTTTCTTTACTGAAACACACTATCTTTCTCCTGCCACAACACTGCGATGTTGTAGGGGGTCAGGCTGGTGACTGAAAAATACTAATCAGCTAGATGATTTATATAACATATTCCTTCTATCTCAACAGGCTACCAAAGAACATATAGAGATGCCACGGAATCGAACAGGACAAATGTTATTTGGTTGGATGTGTGTCTAAATGCAAAGTTACTTGAAAGGTAGGAAGATTACTGTTGGTTTATAAAGTAGGCAAGAAACTTTGCAGTAGCAATTTTGGGAAGCCAGTTTTAAATCTGTTATCACATTTGCAGCTGTTTGGCTAGCAGACAGAAAGTTCTTACTTTATCGATATCTACAGGCTTCTTAAGGAGGTTGTGGAGTTGCCATCCTTGGAAATACTCAAAAGCCACCTGAACATAGTCCTGGGCTACCATCTTTAGATGGGCCTGCTTCAGCAGGGGTTGGGTTGAGCAGGATGACCTCCAGAAGTCTCTTCAACTTCAACCAATCTGTGATTCTGTGGCATATTTTCTGTTGATAGTTTATACCAACTGCAATTGTACTTTTAAATTATTCTCAGGTCATTTTGTCATTCTTTACTTAACTTGGAGGAATTGTGAATCACTAACATGAATTCCTTTTTGAATCCGGTAATTTACTTCAAGTATCCAGCATGCAGGGTAAAAACATAGAATGAAACTATTGACATCCACTGCTCTAACTTAATAACATTACAAACCACTTGATCATCACTTTTGTGCTTTCCATGATGCGGGATGATGTCCTTGAAAAAGGAATCTCTTTCTTAAAAAGGAATCTGGTTTTTTTTACCTTCCAACTCCAGTTACTAATCAATGCAAAACTCTCAGTTACGGCTGAAACTTCTTATCATGATATCATAATTTTGCTCTTGAAATGTAGTTTTCGTTTTAAGATATTGATAACAGAAACTAGATAAGAAACTTTACTTTGCCTTCCAGCATTAGAAAATGTCTTGCACTGCTAATCAATTATCTCTTTGCTTTTAAAATAACTCTACTTCAAGAATAATAGGATTCTATATATGAATATACAATCTGCACTTGTGTGCACGTGTCTATGTGCGTAGATAAGCACATACTCTGTCCTTTTTTTGCAAATGTAAAGCAAAGTCTTGAATAACTCGCTGTTCTCAAGGAAAAAAACATCCCTGTCTTACAGCAATTAAGACGAAACATTTTAAAAACTGTTGTAAAAACAGCTTTCACAGCTGAACCAGGATTTCAGGCTTACATTAGCATATATTGTTTTAATACTTATTTTTTTCATGCTATATTAAATTAATATATAGTCAGCTAATAGAGAGTCTCTTCATACCTTCAAATGTCATTCTAATGTGATATATAATATTTGGAAAGCCTCTTTTTAAATTATTGTTAGAAGAACAAAATTAAACTACTGTACTGGGCACTTTTTTGTATCAATAATTGTAATTATAAAGAGAAATAGTTCTAACAACAGCTCTTTTTCATAGGAATTTTTAAAAACTTTAAATGTGGCAGTAATGTGGTCAAATCATAAAAGCTAATTTTCTTTGAAAATAAGACATCTTCATAATTAAGGCAATAAAACAACAACAACAACAAAAACACAAAGAAAACCTAAACCAGCCATATGATTAACATTGAGATTGTCAATAATATTGGAAAACATAAACTTCTGTACCTAAGTCATTACTTCCACGATTTGTGCAGCTCCGCTGTTAAGTTTATCGGCTCTCCTACAGCACTGAAAAAAAACCCGGTCTATGGACTGAGCAAAAATTTCCAGTTTTCGTAAGGAATGCAAGTGTTTAGAAAGTGATTTAGAAATACTGAGGAACACGGTTTTTCCGTAACACGGGCAGGAGCTGAGGAAGATGAGACAGGGGGAAAGCGCCACCTATTGACCACGGCCCGCAGTCCTACTCCTTGCTGCTCGGGACCTGTTGGAGACGAGCACAGCCGGCATCTTAGATGCAAATACCTGTTAGGAGTTTC
The DNA here is from genome assembly GCF_000703405.1 of Apaloderma vittatum. NCBI lineage: Eukaryota > Metazoa > Chordata > Aves > Trogoniformes > Trogonidae > Apaloderma > Apaloderma vittatum. The sequence goes on along the minus strand of NW_009708480.1, from coordinate 29,980 downwards.
AGTATATTCAGGCTTCATGCTAAAGGGTCTGAAGAATTTGTAATAAAAAAAAATAACTAAAGCCAAATGAATATTTTACATCATAGTTATCCTGTGAAACAGGAAAAAAAGTATTTTCCTTCCTTCCTTCCTTCCTTCCTCCCTCCCTCCCTCCTTTCCTTCCTTCCTTCTTTCCTTCCTTCCTCCCTTCCTTCCTCCTTCCTTCCCTCCCCCCTTCCTTCCTCCCTCTCTCCCTCCCTCCCTCTCCCTGTTTCCTCTTTCCTCTCCCCTTCCTCTCTTCTCTCTCTTGTTCTCTCTTATATCTCTTGTATCTCCTTAAAAAGGTATAATATAGAGGACTTGGGAAGGACTTTAACAGAAATTCTGTTACAATTAGTAGAACATGAGTCTATACAAAGTTCGATACCTTTGGGCTGGTGAAGATCTTTGCACACTGAATAGACAAGCTCATATATCTTCTGGTAATGAAGGGGATACACAGTTCACTTTTTTTTTGGATGAGGGTACCATTTGCTACAGATAACAAAAAGTTGGCAACAAAGCAATTCTGATTTTATGTTTTGAAGATTATTATGTAGATACCACAATATATTTTTAGTATATTTTAAATCCTGTCAAGTTTTCTGGAATTTGACATTTTTTTTTTGCAAATGGGCATTAATGATGTACATATTGTGACTTTTAAATCACTATGTTCAATAATGAATAGTTCATTGACTACTGGTTCAATGAATTGTGTGGAAATTCATGGACCATGCAGGCAAAGAGAAAAGGTAACTGTTATTATTTCAAACGAAGATTTTATGTCTTAGTGGCATTGTGAAAGATTGACCTTCACATGAGATATTGCTGTTCTTGCATTACCACCCTGATATCAATAGAAAACTGCTTTTAATCTACACAAAGGGTCCTGTTATCCTCTCAATGCATGGGGGATTATCGTGCTTAACTCTCCAGAACATCAAGAGGCAAATAGACCCCACAGTCTCTGTTGCTGTAAAACAATTTCTTGAACGTATTTCACATGCTTTTAAATGATAGTTTTGAGAAGTTCTAGGATTTATTTATTTTTTTGTGTTTTGTTTTGTTTTTTTTTTTAAACTGGGATGTTGACATTTTGTTGTAGGCTTGTAAAAGAACACTGTTTCATATCTGGTAAGTAAGGATTTACTGAGTTCTCAGTATTAGTAATTCAATTAAAATATTCATGATCAACTCAGTTAACCATATGATCTTTTCTCAGCAATGCCCACTGTAGAAGCTGAGTACTTTACATTGTAAAGGAACTGTAAATGTGATCTTTTATTGGAATTTGGCAGAGGGCAAATATATATGTGTATGTGGGTATGTGTGTACTGCGTCCACTCAGTGAAAACTTTTAAATATTAAAAAGAAGTATTGCATCCCATATTTCATCTATTCTTACAAGACAAGAATGACAGTATTAAGATGCACATTCAGGATAGCACTCTTTCTACTTTGAACGCTGTCAAGAACAAAGTGCTTTACAGACTTAAAATAAATCTAGGTACTAATCCATTGAATTTCTGACAACAGGAGCCCAAGGTTTCCATGCACTTAGCTGAGTACTGCATAAGAGCTTGTGCATTATTTATGTCCACTAATGGTGTTGCAATGCTCTTTGTGTGAAGCAGTGACAGTGCAATCTACTAAGATAGCTGCTGCTGTGGACAAAGCCATACATTTTCCTGGGCTTGAATTTTTGACAGAATACTCTATTAATGCCAATTCTGCTTAAGTAAATGCTGAACAGGGGTCAGTTCCTCCCCCCCATTCCTCTTATTATTTAAGAAAACAGTGCCATAAAACTGAAAATGATGTTCTGGGCTTTACTGAATTTTGCAACACAATAGTAGCTGATAAAGGTTAGCCTGTTTTTTTGTCTACTTTTATGATTTTATGTGATGGTCCAGAGACTAAATAGGAAAGCTCTTAGCATTGGAGAAGGGAGGTGCTATTAATTCCAGTTTCATTGCCATTATACTCTTCAGTGGATCAATAGAATTAAATGAGCTGAGATATTAGGAAAATATTGTGAAGAGAAGTAGGGTGGTATTATTTGACCAAGGTTAGAATGAATAGAAAATAAAGAACCATTTATACTGGAATGTCAATAAATCATAGAACCCCTATATAAAATGGAATAGGGCATAACAATCATAAGCATTCAAATGACCATAATATCTTTTTTTTTGTAAATACATTAATGTTTCACTGGCAATTTAAAGGACCACTGCAAATATTTTTTTTAACTGGATGAATTTAAAAAATAATAATTCTTTTTGTCTAGCAGATCCTGTTTAAATTGAATAATCATAATAATTTTATATATTTTAAAAAAAAATAACTGTCTTCTTTGCTTGCTTCTCTAACCATTTAAGAGCTGGAAGTTCTAATGGGGACATGCCTGAGCTCTGGGTACATTTTCCCCTGTGCTTTCCTGTTTGTACTGCCTGCTGCCTCTGCAATTTCCCTTTCAGCCTTGCAGTTGCTGCTCCTATCAAATGCTTTTCTGGAGAGCTTGTAAAACATTACGTACATCAAATAAATCTGCAGAAATGACTAACCTAAAGGGCATGAAGTAGCTCCTTTTGGAGTACACACATGCCTGTGGGAGATAGACAAAGGACTTTCAGGTATTTGAGGAGGGAAAAAAGGCAAAAAAGAACAATGGAGATTAACACATTTGTTTATATTATCTCTCAGAATCCACAGTATTAACAGCAACAGTTCTCACCATCTGAAGAGCTCAGTGATTATAAAGAAATTTTTTTTCATAATTTCCCTTCTACAGATCAGAAAAGTGAGTTTCTATACAGGTAAAGATTTACCAGGGTAATAGACTTAAAGGCAGAGGTTTAATCTTGTCACAAGCTTAGTGGTTACTTGTAAGCAATTTATTTTAGCTAGAAGTGAATTCTCTGTGTTTATTTAACTAAAAAATAAATCATCAACAAAGCAGATTAACTTGTGCAATAATTTGGGATAAAAATAACAATTTTTACATTTAAAGCATTTGTTTAGCATTAGAATGATTCTATTTACTTTTTCAATCTAGTAAGATAAAATCAAGGTACATTCAAACTTCTGAAACAGAAGAAAAACTTCTCGTCTTCTTAATGACCATGCTTTTTTCTTCACCTGTACACCTCAGTTAATCTCTCACTGTTTCTGCCTAGCATGACTCTGCCTTGTAATATAAACTGTCTTCAAGTTTTTCAGTCTTAAATTTATTTTTCTAAAATGTCTCCTGTCCTTTCTCAGAGTTGTAAAATCTTATATATTTTTCCAAGACCTCTGCAAGTCTTCCGTCCAATGCCTCGTTTAGAGCGTATTCAGGTATCCAACTGTGTCCAGCTGAGTTCTGAATGTCTCCAAGATCACAGAATCATAGAATCATAATAGAATCATAGAATCATAATAGAATCATAGAATCATAGTTTTGGTGATTCTGTGATTCTATGATTCTATGATTCTATTATGATTCTATGATTCTGTGATCTTGGAGACATTCAGAACTCAGTGAGCAGGGAAATCTTTCACTAGATCATGTTGCTCAGAGCCCCAGCCAACCTGACCCTGAATGTTTCCAGGGATGAAGCATCTACCAAAGCTCTGGGCAACCTGTGCCAATGTTTCGCCACAGCCTCCATGAGCAACCTGTTACTGCATATACCCAAACAAGGTATTTGTTTATATTACTTTTTGGGACAGAATTTTCTGTATACCTACTTGCTTCATGACTTTGTTCTGTGCACTGTTGAATCTGACCCTATCTTCTTTATACCTTCTCATTAAGTAGCTCTTGATGGTTTTAAGATCCTCTTCCAATCCTCTTTTGTTAAGGATGAAAAAATCCATCTCTCAGCCTCTCGTCTTACTTAGCAAACTACAGAATTGGTGCTATGAGCCAGTTGTGTTTGATTCACCAGCAACCTCGTTCAGCTAGTGGTGCTTTTCTTCCAGGAATTTAAGGAATTCCAGGAAGAAATTCCAAGAATAAATCTTAGTTTCTCTCCATTTACATCCTGTATCCTCCACTAAGTTTCCTCCTGCTTACCCAGTCATCACTTTAAAACTTTGGTGAAACACAGATATCAACATTATAACTTTTTAGGTGATTTCTACAGAGAGATTTTACAGCCTTGTTCCTCTTTTCACTTATAATACTTGATAAAGTTATATTCTCTACCTTTAGACATCTACTTTATGGAGGTTTTCACCCAAGATTATTGTCTAGGCTACCTTCATTGGCATTTATAATAAGTGATTCATCTACTTTTAGTGACTTATGTAGTAGCTTGGAAGATTTAGTTTTTTTCTTCCCTGCTGACTGTCATAAGGGAGCACTACTACTAAGTCTTAGATTTTATGCAAGGTGAACACTGTCTGCAAAGAACATTTTAGAACATTGACTATGCTTTCTTCCCTATACTGATTGCATATTTTTCTCTCTCTCCTCCCCCTCTTCTTATCTCTCTGTTTCTTATCCCTAAACTATAGTACCTCTGAGTAAATATTGTGAGCTTACCTCTTTAATACATCATTTCCACCTGACAGTCTTCTTTCACCTCCGCCATGATGGGTAACTTCACTGTACTGGTTGTGATCTGGGTAATATCTTTAATTAACTTGCAGGATGTATTTAAAGTTTCAGATTTTTCTTGCACATCGAATTTTATTCATGATCTACGGCATCTCTCTACAAAACTAGAACACTTGTCTGGGATCTCATAATTTTGTGCTACCAGAAGCTTGAAGATCGTTGTGAGTCTTGCCCTTTCTATCACATTAAACACCATCTCCTAACTTTCCTTTTCAAGATCACTCTTAAGAACCCCCTGACCTATATTCACTTCATATTAAGCACAGTTTTAAACACTGTCCGTTACATGTGCCATCATTGTCCATTTGTCATCTTTTTGGAACCATAAATCATTGAAAGACATCCATTGTGTGGCATGGGTTCTTTAGAAACATGTAAGACTACCTTTAGTCTTCCTTCACTTCTTTCACTTAAAACTTTCATGTGATTTCTTGAGAGGGCAGAGTGAAGTCAGGGTACAAAGGCAAAACAAACACCTTTGGCAGAACTTACGTCAAATATATTTTCAGTACCTTTAGCTAATATCTCATTGCTTTCCTGTTCTTATTTTTTTTGTTTCTAGCTCTTCTGACGGCCGTACACTGAGATTAAATATTTTCTATTTTTTTCACATTTGTGTGAAATCTAGCAGTCCTTGACCAACTCTGAGTGCTTAGAGTGGAATTCACCTCACCTAAGAGCAAAAATGGAAATATCTACATTCAAACTAATCAATTTACAAACAATGGAGGAAAAGAAATGTGATACGTATAACCTGGTTTGGATATCTGCATTTTGATAGAATGCATCATACTAAAATTGTTTATTTAAGTGCCTTATGTTTGGTATAGTTCTGTGTCTATGTGAGCCAGTGGAGAAAATTTTGTTGAGTCAGAATCCTGAAACAGACAATTACAATGACGAGTAGTGGGAAAAAGTGTAGAAGTCCCACAAAATGCTCAAAGAACATAGAAGTAGGTCATGCTTCCTGTAAAAGATTAAGATCAAAGGTCATTCTTGAGAGACAAAGATTAAATCATCTCTCTATTCAAGCTTTTATATAATTTAGTTTGCAGTTTATATTCTGAACTATGGCACTGAAAAGCTGAAGTATTCAACAGTCTTGCAAGGAATTTAAGAGTTATTTCTTGTCTACATGTCTGGCATTATACAGATGTCAGCGATGTTGCAAATCTCTACATCTTTTCTTGATTTCAGTGACCGATGTACATGTGCTGAGAAGCTGTTCCCTTATATCTAGAATAGAAGGAAATAAAAGCAATCTTATTCAGTGCTACTATCTAATAGCTTCTCTACCTGTGCCAGCAAATCTAACACAAACCCTCAGTTTCAGTATTTTGTCTCAGACATAAAAAAATTCAGTTCAGTTTAAAGCTGGGTGCACCAGGTCTCTGCCTGAAGCTATTTCATTTTTGTAAATTTTGAAAAGCTGGTTGAGCTGATTTTAGTTATAAAAGTGTCAAGAGAAGTTGCTAGCGGTTTCAGAGAGCTGGACTCTCACAGCTAAAATACTTCAAAGCTGTAAGAGCTCCATTCGATTAGAGATATTTTCCAGCTTCGGCAGAAAAGAATCTGTGAACTATAAGGAGTCAGCTGATTCAGCAAGAAAGAAGCAATAAACAGTGGACTTGTAAAGTTACCATTTATTGCATTTGTTTATTTCTACTAGGAATCTTACACAGCTGTAACTTCTACCAGTATGCAGCTCTACTGTGGCTGAGAAATGGTATGAGAGCTATCAAATCTTTTTGGAGGGACATTGCTGCTTTTGTCAGTACCAGAGGACAAGACTCCTTCCTAGACATGCTTATGTAGTGCAGCCTTGTATGATACCAAATCACACCTGAGTTCGTTGATCATCTTGTGCCCACACCATCAGGTCTACCAGAAGGAAGGAGAGAGAAGGTGGTACTTTCTACAACTTGGTGCACACTACTTAATGTATTTCTCTCTCCTCTTTCACAGTTGAACAATAACCCCTTTCTTGCTACGAGACCTGTGGAGTTTGATGCATCTCTCAGGTGTTGAAACTGGAGTCTGAGGCATGTGTGTGAGGGATACTGTTAAAGGAATGTCTCAAAGAGCCTGGATTGTAAAGAGCCTCAAAGAAATCTCAAAGAGCCTGCAATCTAAACAGGCTGAAGCCACCTGCCTGGTGCCTGTTGTGTTGGTGCTGGGGTGACTCAGCCCACTGCCCAAGCTGTGGGAGCAGGCAGGGCTTGGAGCTGTGGCTGCAAGCAGCTGGGAGAGGGAGGGGTGATGCCCTCTCAGAAGCCCCCACCATTCCCCAGCTCCGTGCCCGGTATGTGGTGGGAACTTGACTGTATAAAAGGCAAGAATCCTGGGTGGTTGCTGCCTTTTCGCCCACCACAAGAAGATGGCTGTGTGTGCTGTGGTTGTCCCTGGATCCAAGGGTGGTGATCTGTCCTTTTTTCTATCACTTTCTTTCTCTCTCTTTCTAGTCTTAACAAAAGGCTATCTATGGCAAGGAGGGTTCTTCTGCTCTCTATCGGCTCTTTATGATGAGGCGTGTTGATTGTGCTAGGTGGACAATTGAAACACATCATTGTTAGTTCTCTGCTGATTGATTAATAAAACTGATGTTAAGATTTTTGTTTGACTCACCTTAATTCTGACCTGAGAATTGGCATGCTTGAGTCATTGTCCTGAAAGCTCAGGACCTGACAATGTGACAGACCATATTCTTGAGAGAACTGTGTGACTAAGTCTGTGCCAGTATACTAGTAAATAAAATGGCCTGTGCAAAGGTTCTAACAGTGTACCAGAATTTTCTAGTTGTTAACTGTTCCCTGGCACCTTTTTAGGACTGAACTAACCCTTATAGACAACATTCCTGTCAGTATTATTTAGAAATGCAGCTCTAGCCTGAGTGACATTCTGAGAACTAATTCCTATTCTACGTACCATAAGGAAGAATATAAAGACACTTAAAGACCTGAATATGGGAATAACGTATCAGCCACTTGGGAGAGGAGTGACAATACAATGTTTTCCAAGACCATTATTTTAAAAGTTTTCTATGGTAAAAATGAGAATGAAAATCTCAGCCCGAAAGCAGTAATTTTAAGCAGTTTCTCAGAAAAAAAAATCTTTATGTAAGTATTGAATGGCAGTGACAAAGGTCAGCCATTTATCTTGTTTCCTAATTCAGTTGCTATTATAATTTGACAGTGATTTTAAACGCTAGTAGCTAAATTTGTCAAAAAAACCCTTTCTGTTATATACTCTGAATGATTTAAAAAATTTTCAGGGAAATAGAACATTTAAATACTGCAGCATATAGTGAGTGGTCATTATATTTGCTTTGCAAATATTATACTCTCTCTATATGATTATTTTTATAGTTGCTAAACAAAGATGCCTGTTTTCTGGCATTGAGAACTACTGAGCACTAAATAACTTACAATCATAGGTGATGTTGTCTCTAAGCAGGGTAGCCACAATTAGCTGATGGGAATGATTCCTGTCCCAGGCTTACTCCTGAAACATGTTCAGAATTACAGTAGCTGCATGCCGTCCTAAAAAAATATTTATACACACATGAAATTATATGAGTCTGAAAACACTTCCTACACTGATGTATACACTTGCTGTAACTGAGTGGATCACTGAAGGAGGATGGTTCCAAGGCCACAGTAGCTACTACTTCCTACTCTAATGATTTAATGATGAGAATGACTGAAAAGAATTTGAGAAACATAGGACGGGCTTTAAGTCTTCCTAACTTCCCTGAATTGTGCCCCAATCATCAATCTATTGGGTGAACACCTAATATTTCCAATTTATCTTCCTGAAGTGAATGAACAACCAGAGATTTAAGAGTTCTTGGGGTCAGAAGGAGAAGGAGGAAGAAATCTCAGCTTTTCTGCCTCTGGAAGTGTTAAAAGAATGAGGTGAGAGTAGGAACAGCAAAGGTTGCGCATGTGGTTAATGTTAGATGTGGTGTGATTGCTAAAGTCAACAACAGTTGTGAAACTGGAGTTCACATTTTGCTTAGGAAATTTCAGTTTAATTTCATAGATGTAAGAGTTAATAGTAAATAGAGGAATGATGAGAATGTAGGAAACAACTTACAGGATCTGGCCTTGCTCAGGTCTAGCCCATATCTAGTCTGGCCTAGTCCAGCTCCATAACTAGTCCAGACTAGTCCACTTAGCACACTATTGTGTTTCTGGCCAAAGATGCCACTTGGGAATAACACATTAGTCTCAACCCTTTCATCTCAGCATGTCTTCATAACACTCCTTTCCTTATATTGCTATTACTGGATAATGAGTCTATAAATACATGACTTGCTTATGTTACTGAATGCTGGTTGTACTATTAGATTAATTGGTTTAAAATTTCAGACGTGGAAACCAGAAATAAGAAATCTGTTGAACGTATCTTTAAGGTGTACAAACTCAGAGATTTGCATTCTTTTAAAACTTCTGGCAGAAATCAACAGTGCTGGTAAATATATAACAGATGCATCAATATGCCTTGAGATGAATACATTATGGACAAAAAATCGTATTTATTCCCATCACAATAACAGTTTGTTTGGATCACCTGCTCTTTCTGGATGCACCTGTGACTTGTTCATTTGGTTGGAACATGGGAAAATGCCAGGATCAATACAAGCTGTGGATTCTTGCTCCCTTGTGTGGGTGTTTCTTTTAGTTATTCCCTAAATGTTGTTTGTGTACATTCCTTAGATAAAATGAAAAAAAAGAGAAAATAAAAAACTAAAAAGAGAAAGGTATTAATTCAATATTAAGGCCTGAGAAAACTAAGCAGTAAAAACCCCAAGGATTTCCAAACTCCAGAGTATTTTCTAAATTTTATTTCAATTGTACCTTTAAAACAGCAGGATTAAGAATTCAATTTTCTTTAAAATGAAAAGCAATTGAACAGTAATTACAACAGTCTTACTAGCAGGAGAAACAAATAAATATATTGATATTTTGTAGCCGCAAAACCAGTACCTTTAAATTTCTTAAATAATCTGGATAGGTCCCCTGTATGATATTTGTGTGTATGTAATTTCAATTGTTTTGCTACCTACCTGTGTATCTGATACTGCACAGCCATTATTCACAAAAAGTTGCTTCCTTCTCTGCACGAAGTTCTACTGACTTCAGTATAGTATTTTGAAGATGAAAGATAGATCAATAAAACCTATACTGTTAGATGGACTGCCATAACTGGAAGAATATATAAGCTAGATTCTCCAAAACAAGTTGTATTTTCGCTCCTGAATTCTGGAGTAATGACGATTCTTTGTGTTCAGGAGAGATCCATCCTACTTGAAACAGCACGTCAGTAGGAGGCATTTAATGTAGGAGCATCATCATCTGAGACTAGGTGAAGATGGTGGTAGAGAGTACTGGGCACTTCATCTGTGTGAAATACCTTCAAAAGGATATATCTCTAATTATTCAATATAGCAGGAGCCTATAGTGCCTACGGTTCTGATTTACCGCAGTGAAGTTCCTGAAGTCTGTGAAGATTAAACTCAGTTTAAGGTTTCTAGACACGCTGAGACATCTGTACAGATTCAAATGCAATATGATTCTTTGAGTTATAAATTCTTTTGAATTTTTTTTTATTGAATACATGACAAATGTTGTTATGTTTTTCTGGAGAATCTCAATGTTCCTGTAATATATCCAAAACCAGTTAGTAAAAAAAAAAGATAAAAATTAAAATTACGTGCAAATAGCATAACATGCTTTGCAAAGATAAGTCATTTGAATAGATCTATTGTAATGTGTTTATATACTGTGCTTCAAGAAATATGTCTCCAGGAACTTTTCTTCTTCAAGTATGGTGGGAGAGGAGAATTCATAACTGTGAGTAGTAAGTGACAGTTTCTGATGATATTTTCGTATTTCAGGTTGGAATTACTTTGTAATAAAATTACACCTGAAAAATGATTTTCAGATGTTTCAATGTTTCATTTATCAATATTTGGATTGTCTACTGCACTGAGGAACTTAGGAACTTGGTTGCTATGTAATGATGTCTAGGTTCATAATAATATCAAATGTGAATCAAGATATTTCTGAAAATTTTATCAGTTCAGGTATTTTACATCAACATTATGACAGAGTTTTATTCCTAACTTTACGCCAGAGCTGACTGTAAATCTGTGTAAATGAGGGTTCAGTCAGTGCATAAAGATTCTTCCCTTCTATTTAACAAACACTAACAGTGCTGCACTAACATTTCCAAACTGTGGACTGTATCCAGGCATGTCACTCTGAGCCAATTTCTTATTTATAACACATCATTCTTCTAAACCAGAGTAAGAACACAATTCTTACTGATTAGAATAGACAGAAGACCTGAAATGGAATCTGAATCACTAGACCTGTTTGCATCTGGTATTACTGAACAAAAGAAAATATTCCCTATTAGTAAAATGCATGAATTTGTGCCCAGTAAAGATAGCTGCTATCAGAAAGTTCTTCAGGAGATAAGCTTAGTTTCCTGTACCGGTATACTTCAATGTCTGAATAAATAGTGGAAGGGGATAGCAGTGTTTGTGATTTCCTTTTTGCTTGCTACTGAGCTTTATTATTCACAGAAAAACTGTGCACTGATGATATAGCATGATTCATTCACCAGGAATGCTATTAGGGTAGTGTAAACTCATAAAAAGTCTTCCAGACAGAACAATTACTTACAGGTATTTACACCAGTGATGTGATCTAGTCTGAATATGGACATACAGTATATCCACCTATTATAAGAGCCTCTTAGAGATTAACTAGTCACTGGAACTCTTCCCCAGATGTGCTGCTCCTTTAATCTGTTAGTGTTTCCTCAAAAACTCTGGCTGATGAGTTAACAACGTTTTTCAATGCAAGATTTTCAGTTGTGTTCAAAAGCCAAGACAGTCCAGCCCAAAAAGAAACACAAGCTTGTACAGATCTTCTGTACTATATCTTTGAATCAGTTTCAAAAATTTTTCACCTCAGTCAAAAAAAACAGTAACAAAAAAACCTGCAAACTGTAGATAAAACCTAATGCTGGAAGACAAAATAGATAAGTACACAGGGAAACTTAAGCTAAACAAATAACTAAAATTTAAGAGTCAACAGAACATGAGTTTACAAGTCCTTTAAAGTTCCTCCTTTTCAGCTCTTTTGTTTTTAGATTTGTTTGTTTGAAAGAAGGAATAATTTTTCTCTGGACTCACAAGATGTCAGTTCAAGGTTTCTAATTTCATCATTCAAATTCACACGACAGTCTGTGAAATCCAAAACTTAAGAAAGATGTTGAAATCTCAAAAATAAGGATTAATTTTTTATGACAGATTCCTCTCTGATATTCTTGTATTTCTTCACAAAAGTAAATCCTGAAGAGTGTACATGATTTCTTAATGATTCACTTTAATCATTCACCATAATCCAAAATTCTATTGCTTTTTTACTAGCATAAATATTATGTCTGACTGAATTTTTTTGTCAAGTATAGTTGTTTTAAATAACCTAGGACATGGAGTGTAGAGTCAGCTCCAGACCTACTGATCCTTACTTTAAATGGCAGACTACAAGTTACTGAATAGCTATTCTCCAGATTGCATTTTTCACATTTACTGTCTTTCTTTTCCTTTCGTACATTTCTTTCTGGTGGCTAAGCACAATCAAAAGTATGTTTCCTATAGATAAAATAAGTAAATAATTTATTCTTAAGATGTTTACAATGAGGGAAAAGTTATGATTACAGAAAGTCCTCTGCTACAGATTGCACATTGATAATAGAACAAAGGAGGAATGCATTTAAATAATCTGCTCATAGTATTGAAAGATTACATTCTAAGGGTAGCATAGCTACTGGGTCATCTGAGTTAAATGTTTTTTAGTTACTTTAAATAAATTTCATGATTTATAGTCAACTTTGTTTTTTCCAGAATACCCTGACTTCTATAGTAAAGGGCCTAATAATTCCCATAAGCATAGTATTTAAAACTGCATATGATGTCTTGCATATAACTTTACATAATCGTTCTTGATAGAGTTATTTCAGCAGGCAACTTTTTTAGAAGTGGTTATGTATTTACTATAGCGCTGTTTCATGGGGTTTCCAAGAAGGATTTATAAGCTTGATGGAATCACAACCACTAGAATTTTACTGCATTCTTTCCAGTAGCTTTAGTTGGTACATATCCCATAGGGAAGGACAGTAAAACGCAGATGCTTGTTTATTCTTTTTTCTTAGGTTTCTTGGGTTGTAAACTTGTAAAAATAGTAGAAAAACAATTCATATAGAATAATGTGAAAAATGTTATTTTGAATTTATTCTTTTCAGTTCATTACAGGATAATACCTCTTGAGTTATACAAAAGGGTTATTGGACTCCAAAAATAACTGTTAATAATGAGGATAGCAAAAGGTACAATACACAGATACATTATAGATATTTCCTCCTAAGTTACTTACAGAATTCTCAATTTTACAAAATAAGTAAAATTTGTGCGAAATGACTGCCCATTTTTCTGTTGTTAATTTGCAGTTATTGGTTATCTCATGCAAGCCTTAAAATATGTAAGTGGGGACTTTAAGTATTTTATAAAATAATTGTAGATTTTAACTATTTTTCAAAAACAGCTTCTGTCATGATGTATTCATTGTTTACAGGGAAATAATTTACTTTGGTTTGGTTTGGTTTAGTTATGTTTTCCACAGATATATGTTTGCTTGCAGCCATAGCAGAGATTATTGAAAATATTTATCAGCTGAATACTTTTTACAGCAACATCTATGCTATTGGATCACTACATTGTATTGTATCAGAATATTGTGCAATTAATATAATTGATATTTTCCACTTTTTTAAATGAATAGAAGGATGAGTACTTTTGTAGTCACTGATGGGGCTGCAACAGCTACTAGAGACCTAACAGTGAAAGATAGGTGATATGAAGAAGCTAGCTGATTACTTGTTAATAATTAACTATTTTAAACTAAATGTTTGATGTTTAATACAACAATTGAATTCTGATATTAGGAAGTCTAAAGGTTACTTCAATCTAAGCTTAATGAAGGTTAAAGTGATCTGCAGTGTCTTCTACTTGTTACGTATTTTACATTGTTTTTTATCCCTGCATTCAGAATATATCTATAGAGCTCTGGATGCTAATCTTACTGTACTGGTTTATATGTCTCTTAGCAATCAGAAGTTTAACTAGTTTAATTCATTTATAAATGGTTCTTGGAATAAAAAAAACAACTGCAGACTTCAAAGAGAAGAGCTTAGAACTTAAGAAATAATAAGTAATTCCTTCCATTGTAATTTTCATTGGGGCAAGCTGAGGTAGAACTTACATGGAAGCCTATCTGAATACAGTTATAGGATATCCCTCCTGATTCCACTGCCTGTGCTGAGTAGATGCTTGAAATTCCTCACATAGAGCATCCTAAAGATGTCCTGAAGATGCTGATACTTTGGAAAGCATTGTAAAGAAACTTTAGCATGAATGAATGTTAGGTCTCTACTTTCCTCTTGATACATATACAGAAAATAGGGAGTATATTTTTTCCTAAAGGTACACTCTTCCTATCTTTTTCAAGCTTTGACATGAGCTGATTCTAGTATATTTGGGAACACTGAAATATAGGCAGAATCCATCAAATCCAGGTGTGTTACGATCAGCAGAAATCTGTGCACATTATATTTAGCCTAAATGAGTAATACACAATTTCCTCTGCCTAATAAAACTAAACTATTTGCCAGTTGCTACCCTGTTGGAATAAGATGCTCAAGATATACCATATGAAGGACCAAAGAGGAAACAAAGTTTAAATTCCCTAGCAAAATCTCTAGAAGTTTTATCTGCCGTATATTATATACCTCATGCATAAGTCAAAAATCAGTGAACAAGGTTGCAATTGTTGCCTTGTAAATGCGTAATACAAGCTCTAAAATTATAAAAGGAAAAGTCTCAGTTCAAATGTTCATGTTTGCTGCTTTTAGTTTCAAATCAGAAATCATTCCAACACACAATAGCAGCAAGGAGAAAAAAACCCCACAAAAATCAACAAAACTTCCTATGAGACAATATAACATAGAATACATGAAAAATCTTCTGATCACCCTGAGCAGCACCCGAGTTAATACCTCTACCAGCTGTCCTGATCTCTGTGGATGAAGCTTTTAACTAACTTTAATTAAATAGAATCTTTGGTGTACAAGCATGCATATGACTGCGATATGAATAAAAGAAATAAACAGCAGAGACTAGCATATGGTTGAAGGCACATGCATCATATAATTTTTGCAAAACCGTTTTTTTAATCTGTTTTAACATTCATGAGCAGTAAAAGAGCTTAAAACAGAAATAGAATTGTCTCACTGGATTTGGAACTTTGACTGTTAGTGAAGGTTGTCTTTTTCTATTATTTTTTCCGTTGCAGAAAGCATATTAAAAAAACCCCACCACTGTAGGTCTTAATTGTCATATGCACAATCTGCAATGTTTAAATGGACCCTGTGGATTTTGGTCCAAAACCAAACCAATCAGTTACAAGGTATTTTTCTTTTCTGTTAGATGTTCTCCTGCAATATTTGCATAAATGTAACCATGCTGTCCGTCTTTTAACTTTCACTCAATTAATTATGCTCCCAGCCCCCTGCTGATGGACAAAAATGAGACTTCATCTGCAAATAGCTTCAGTAGTTTACAGCTTATTAAATGCCAAAATCTAGTTAAGACAGTCTGAGAATTCTCGTGTCAGGCATTTCAACGTGCCAGTTTTAACACAAAACTCTTATTAAAAGGGAAAAAAGTGAGCCCACTACCCCAAGACAGGGGAAAGAAAATGAAATAGAATAAAGGTAATGGACAGATAAGAATTTTCTACAAATTACATACTTAACATATGTGGCACAGTCTGAGTATGTTTTAATTGGTTCCCCCAATAATGAAAAACATTGGAAAAGACTAGCACTTGGCAACTAAATGGTCCCTATAAAATCACAGACAGCTTTGTTCTACAGCATCACCTTTTATAATTTTAATAAAAGTATGGACAAACCTTGGAATAAGCAGATTACATACTAAATCATTCTTAAAAAAATAACTTTGCTCTGACTCTTTTTGACAGGTTTTACATTTTGCACCAAGCATCTGGTGCTTTCATTTTTCAGTACACAGTGTTCTGGTATACTTTATACCATGCTGGGCTGATTCTTGATTTAAAACAGAAATGGAGAAGCAGTATGGTATACAGGAAAACTGAAGCGTACCACGCTCCAAAATAAATTCAATGCATAGTTTCACACTATAACCTTCACCAGATCACTTAACCTGTTTGAGCTTTAAGCAGTCTCTTTTTAAAACTGTATATAATCAAGATCTCATTGAAGAATAAATGTTATGCCTGAATGTCAGCTTCTCATCTTGAATTAATTATGAAAAGAGGACTAACAAAATTTCTCTTCAATATTACAAGCTACATTTAATTGTTTCCATTTATTTTTGTTGTCAGCTTATAAACATTCTTTAGCTGTCTGCTGTTAGTGAAATACATATAAAAATGCCAGTCAAAAAAGAAAGAGGTGAATGCAAACTTTAAAATATATTGTTTCAGTTTTATTTGTGAAGAATATGATTATTGTTTTTTCCCCTCTTTTTTTTTTGGGGGGAGGATAATATCCAAGCTGAAAGATAAAGGGTTTTTTTTCTAGAAATTTCTGACATATTATCTGCGTTATTGTGACAAATTTTGTCGTATTTGTTGTCTCATGTTGTAAACTAAAGTGACTGAGCTGAACATGACATGACGATTCATGACAGAAATGTCAGGAATTAAGAAAAAGAAATATAAATCATGTCCACTCATATAGCAATTACCAGCCCTTATAATGTGCTTAGGTTTTTCATGTTTAATTTAATGGAAGAGAATTGCAGTGTATAATATCAGTTTCCCACCTTACTATTATTTTTAATATTTGAAGATTTATTTCAAAGAAGTATACACTAATGACTTCATCACACAGAAGCCTAGTAAAATTTTGTGATCTATACTGACACAAATTCCTCAGCAAACACACCCAACACTCATGCTGTTCCACCTGAAATACCCTTTGCACATCTGCTGTCTTTAGCCTGAATTCTCACTGTATTGATGAGAAAGTAACAGCCTTCCACTTCTCATAAATAGATACATCTTCAAGCAGACTCCTCTCACAGTCAGAACAGAGGACACGAGATATGTTTCTGATTTGCATGGTTCCGTTGTTGCCAAACTGCTCAAAAGTGTTTAAAATATCGGAAAAGAAGACATGGATAAAAGATATAGTGGAGCTTCAATTTTTTGTCATAATACTTCTCTTTTATTCTGCCCCTCAAAGCTGGGTTGTTTATTTTTAAATTAGTTACCTTCTTTTAGTTATAGTGGTGGAAGTAGGTATTGAACTCATTATTTTAAAGATAATAATGTCCTTAAGCTGACCTGTGAGGGAGTGGCTGATCATCACTGGTTCTAAACACTGTAGAAGAAAGTGTGGAAGCAATGGATAAAAGAGAGTTTGAGTCCACCGTGGCTGTTAGAGTATCTTCAGGCAACATGATGAGAGACTGGACTCTGGATGTAATCAAGTCTGACAGATAAAGAGTAGAGGGGGGAGGGTGGTGGTAGTGGTGCAGAGGGCTCAGGAGAAAATACAAAGTGGTCGTTTTCCTGACATCTGTGTTAACTCACAACTGGCATATGAAGGAGGAGTGTATTTTTTCACTTTTAAATTTCAGTGGTTTAGCATCATGGCGGTCAGTGTGTCCTGGAGACCAAAGTCTTGTCCTCCATCCTGGGTAGTGGCACTGAATTCTGCTGCATGCATTCTACCTCTTCTCCTTCAATACTGACATAGATTGACCACTTCTAGACACGACACGGTAGGTTATGCTCTGCCAATCAGTGTGCCAATTAATGTCAGTTATAGAGATATGTTTTGTGAGATGAATATTCCTGGACCCTATGAAAGGCAGAAATTACTGGAGGGCAGCACTGGAAATATTGGTTGTTTTGGCAAAGTGTAAAAATTAGGATTGTCTTGAATGCTTGCTAACTTGTTTTAAAAAGATTTTCAAGGAGGAGGTGATATCTGATTAAGTTGCTTTGGGTTTTGACCAAATGTTCAATCAGAAAAATAGTTGTGAATTAGATTCATTGAGCCTTAGGAGAGCAATTAATATTGAGATATTAAAAATACTTTTCTGTTGTCAGATATTGATGACCAGTAGAAATCAGTCAGACAAAGTGGAGTAGTTTAAGTATAATGGAGGTAATTCTCAAGTTGGAAAAGTAGGAGAGACAAGCCAAAACATAATAAATCCAAAGGAAAATTTGGAGCACATTGCAATTTTCCTTTTATATCATCAAAATTCACATAAAAGTTTACATGACAAAGGTACAAACATTGTCTCAAATTTTCTCTACCTTGTTCTACCTAATTACTGTGTGGAATATGACATATCATGTTTTATGGTATAAATCATGATTTCCCTTTTCTACTCATTCTTGTTTGGATTTATGAGCAAAATTGCAAGGTTTTTTGTTCTGGCAATACAAGTTCATATGAATTCTGCATTTTCCCCAGTATATTTTTACTCACTTTACAGAAGGACTCAGGTAATACAGGTATTTTGATAGGTTTGTTTGAATTTGGTTTTGCATGGTTTGCTACTGTAGGAACAAAATATGTGCTTTGATTATTTTTTTTCCGTAGGGAAAATATATATCACTAGATGGAAGCAGATAAAGTGAAATATTTGTTTTAAGTGGAGAGAAGGAACAATAGGATTTAGTCCATAATGTCTTCTTTTTAGTATTTTCCATTGTTTTGAGGATCATACGAACCCTAGAATACAGAAACTGCATTTTATAAAAAAAATCTATTAATATAAAGGAGATTTTTCTCCCGTGTATTTCAATAAGGTACAGTACCATGGAATTATGTAAACTGGAAAATGTTTCCACCTGTAGCACAAATATAGGAAACTTGATTGTTATTACAGAAGCAGCAAAGTCAAAACATATTAGAAGAGCACACATGCTGTATTGCTATTAAAAGTTCCCCAAATGCTCTTTCTTTAGGACTATGACTATAACGTATTCAAAGCAGAGATATATGCCTCATTAGTTGTAGAGGTGTTGGCACTTGCTGCTTTATAGTCAGAAAGAAATAATAGATCATAAAGAACAAGAATGTGTAAAGGAATGAAAAACAGTAATCAAATATGTATGTTTATACACAAACACAAACCACAATAAAAATATACGTACTCCTGTTTTTAAACATATGCGTGTACAACCTTTATGCAGAAAGCCTTCAGAATGTGGATATGCTCATTTTTAAATGTTTCAGATTTCATGAAAGTGTTGGACATCATAAAGATACAAGATGTAAACAGATGTCAATTTTGTACTTAGAACAACAGAACTGATTAACTATTCTCTGAATACTATAGTCCGGGACCGACGATAAAGAACTGAAACTGTTCAGACATTTATTATGCAGCATGCTTTCAAAAAGGGCAGCTTCCTTTTATAAATCATTATAAACTCAGTGCCGAACTGTAGTTAGAATAAAATATTTAGTTACTGCCTTTCTTAGAGAAGAAATTGGAAGAACGCACTCCTAGGCACAGAACAGCCTCTTCAGCAACAGAATGGCTAACGGAACCCTGTAGAAGTCTGAACAACCAGCATTATTCCTCACATTACGATCACTTATGATTATTGATTTTACTTATAACTAATGGAAGAGCAATCAAGTAGGGCTGCCATTTGTAAAGGAAGGTACAAATACAAACATATTGTTGGTCCCAGTCTGAGGAACGTGCAGCGGAGAGGTGAAAGTGAACAGAAAAAAGAGCAAGGAGAAGAGGAAGAGGAAGGGGAAGGAGAGTAAAGGTTACAGAAGTGTAGCAGGTAGAATTAGGGGAAGAGATGCTGTGAATGCCAAGTATGGAGAAAGGTAAAATACGAAGAAGAGAGTGGGAAAAGATTTTGTGCAAAGATCTACCTAGTACAGGATATAGAAAATCTGGTCAGAATATTGAAATACTGTGAGACAAGGATTTGATTAGCTGAGCTTTAGACATTGCAGTGAAGTAGGAACATCTTATGTGTGATTCATATGACCTGTGTGAACCTAATTTCCTTCATAAAATTGTATATAAGGGCATACCGGTTGCCCTATTAGTCGCACCTCTGAATCAACATTTTTTCTGAAATTTTTCAATTTTTCTGAGATTTTTCAACTCTTTTTCTTAAATAAGCTTTTAAATTCAGACCTCTTAAATTGCTCAGAGGAGCTCTGGACTGAGGCTTTCAAAACGCTCTTCATATATGCTTACCCTAGTTCTCCTCAGAAATGAGTTTGCAGATTTAATGCTTTTAGTCATTTGCAAATAAGCCTGCAGGTAAACACAACTCGTATTTCTGCATGTCTAGAATGTGTTCATTGAGTGGTTCTGTAACAGAATTGTGGATATGCAACATACACCTGTAGACATTGCTTTCTCTGAAAACTAGGAAAAAATCAAAAAAATTACACAATTCTTTAGTTTAGGCTAACTCCTTCCCACTCTACTACTGGTAATATGTCATGATTGATACTTCAGAAAATCTTGACTTTTGACATTGAACTATGCCCAAAATTTTTCACAGAATCATTTCACAATGATTTTTGTATCAACCGCCCATTTTGACCACTTCAAAATTTCTAGGATCAGATCTCTCAGAAATAGACTTTGCTAGGGAATTTTCTACTTTTTAGAATCACAGAATGTATTGGGTTGGAAGGTCCTTTGGAGGTCATATAATCCAACCTCCCTGCAGAGGGAAGGGACATCTGTGACTTAGATCACATTGCTCAGAGTCCTTTCCAACATGACCTTGAATGTTTCCAGTGATGGGGCCTCCATCACCTCCTTGAACAATCTGTTTCAGTGTTTCAACACCCTAATTGCAAAAAAATTCTTCCTTATGTCCAGCTTAAATTTATCCTCTTTTAGTTTAAAACCATTGCCCCTCACTCTGTTGCAACAGGCCTTGCTAAAAAAATTGCCTCCATCTTTCTTATAGATTCTCTTTAGGTATTGAAAGGCTGCAATAAGATCACCCCAGAGCCTTCTCTTCTTCACACTGAAAAAACCCAACTTTCTCAGCCTGTTCTCATAGGGGAGGT
Source organism: Apaloderma vittatum (assembly GCF_000703405.1). NCBI lineage: Eukaryota > Metazoa > Chordata > Aves > Trogoniformes > Trogonidae > Apaloderma > Apaloderma vittatum. The sequence continues at coordinate 9,150 of NW_009708480.1, read as the reverse complement.
GTTCAGACCTCTGATCACTTTTGTGGCCCTCCTCTGGACTCTCTCCAACCAGTCCCTGTCCGTCTTGTGTTGAGGGCACTGTAAGAGACTGTGTTAAAAATGTTTGTCTCAACCTTGCTGAAATTGCCTGTGAAGAAAAGACTGTGCTGAAATTGCCTGCGAAGAAACTTCAAGGCTGCTGTTAGCAAGCTTGGACCGCTAATAAGTTTCAAACAACAACTTCAGAGCCCAGCCCAGATAAGCCACAGGACTTGACTTGACTACTGATACAACTTAAGGGCCCAGCCCTGATAAGCCACAGGGCTCGAAGTCCTGAACAACAACTTCTGGACCTGATACAGCAGCTGTCTGGCAAGCCCACCGGTTTGCAAGCCCACTAGGTGTAACTGCTGATAGGGTGGGTGCCCTGCAAGGCGAAAATGGGCTCTCTGGACACGTCTGCATGCTCCACTGATGGAGGTGACGCTGCGGGGGGTGAAGATCACTCCTGATGACCCTCATACGCATACGCTAACCAGGCAGATAATGGGCAAAGCGGCTCTTGGAATACTATATAATGCCACCGTGAACAGCTATTCTTTGGAGATCTTCCCCACCGAATCGAAACAGGCGGACCTGTGAGACGTCGCTGGATCTGTGGTGGTAGCTAAACTTCTTGCTATCTTGAACTTTTACTGCTTTGCTTTTCCTTTTCCTTATCTCTCTTTCCTATCGCTCTCCAGTGGTTGTTAGTCAATAAAGGGTTTTACTTTTGTGACATCTGACACCGTTTGTGTCTTAATTTCCCTTTGCGATCAAAACGAACCACCTTGACCCTACCCCTATCAGGGATAAGCAGGCCAAGACAGGCACAAGAACTGAACGCAGTACTGCAAGTGAGGTCTCAACAGTGCAGAGCAGAGGGACAGAACTACATCTCTTGATCTGTTGGCCACGTTTATTTTGATACAGCCCAGGATGCGATTGGTCTTCTAGGCTCCAAGTGTGTATTGGTGGCTTGTGTCCAGCTCTTTATCCAGCAGTACCCCCAAGTCCTCATCTGCAGGGCTGCTCCCTCAGCCTGTATTGATAATGAGGGTGCAGGACCTTGCACTTGGCCTTGTTGAACCTCATGAGGCTCACAGTCCCACTTCCAGCTTGTCCAGGTCACTCTAGTTGGAATCCTCTCCCTCCAGCAGATGAACTGCATCACTCGGCTTGGTGTCATTTGCAAACTTGCTGAAGGTGCACTTGTTCCCACTGTCTGTATCACTGACAGATATTGACCAGTAGTGGTTCCAGCACGGACTTCTTTTTTTTTTAATTCTGTAACTGATTGAACACATGTGTATGGAAGTCAGCAGGTGTTCTAAAAGTCATGTTTTTACTGCGATTCTTATATTCTCAAGTAATCTAAAAATTAGAAGCACACAATGCATATCATCTAGCTTCTGCTGTCTGAAAGTATATCATGAGTATAAACTAATCTCTTTGGATACTCAGTGGAATCTGCAGCTGGCAATTCAGAACATCCTGAAATAAGTGTCTACAATACTTGCTCTAAAGTCAAAACACAGACTACAGGAGACACTTAGACTGGATACTTAATTTAAAAACTGAATCTCTTCTGCAACTCTGTATCTACAAATGCTGCTATTCTAATTTAGCATTATTTTAATTTTTTATTGCACAGATAAAAAGATCAGATGAACAAGGCAGCAGATAAGCAGGCTCAATGAAAAGCTGAAGAGTGTATAATTCGGTTTCAGGTTAACATTGCAAATCTTTTCTCTCTTTATTCTTTCCTAACAGTCTTCTTTATTTTCTCTGATCTTCTTACTTGCCTGTTAGATACTGAGATAGCTTCAGTGGTATATGACAATTGCAGTTGTAAAAAAGCCTAGCAAAGCATATTTAATGCAAATACTCATCGTAGTGACACTAATAACGGAATATAATGCTAGTGAAGCCAAAAATGTATAACACAGTTTTATAACACACTTTGATTTTACATATGTTTATTTAAGGACAGACTGTATAATGAATGTACTGAACACTTCATCTTTAAAAATTTTCTTTTTTGTGCTCATAATGTTTCAGCTCCTGAAATCTGGAATACTGCTGGATGCTTGGTGTTCTACCAAGCTCTCAGTGAAATATTTCAATATAATATTAAAGGAAGAAAATTATCAGAATCAAAAGTGGGTTGTGGGGTTTTTTTAGTGTGGTTTTGTGGGTTTTTCTTTGATTTGCTTTAAAAAACGTATTTCTAAGCCACTTTATGACATCTATGGGTAATAATACTGAGTATTTACATTTACTTTATGTTTTAGAAGTACAATGAATTGAATATTATTATTCACTGTCTCATTGTAATGATTTCAGTGTAAAAAGCGGGTCAAGAGGGGACCTTGAAAGAAAAACTTTCCCGACTAGTTCAGATGATAACTCACAGAACACTAGACAGGTTTCATCCTTCCTGGGACTGTTGCCAGGGCCTATGCAATGACAGAGAAGTGAATCTCTTGCATTCTTTCTAGAATCTGTCCTGAGAGTGAAGTCCTCTAAGTTTGACAGTATTTGAATAGCATGAGCAAGTACCTGCCATGTTATGAGCCAACATCAGGATCCCCTAAAACAAAAACGATTTTGTATGATACTTCTTTTTAGGTAGTTGCAAACTAATTGAAATGTTAAACCTAAACAAGCTCACTGAACTGAATAATAACAAACTAAAATTGGTGAAAGCATGCCTAGGGCAAAATGTAGCTTCTTACATCTGTTTTAATTTTTGAGCTCGGCTCTTTCTCTGAAAAATATATGACCAAGAAATTCCTAACAAAATCACGTTTTTGAGACTATTGTAAAATACAGACTCATAAGACACAGTGAGAGTATTTGTTTTTCCACAGTTATGTTTTCCTTTTTCAGCACCCTTTCCTGACATTTATTGTTGACTAGTTACTAAGAATCTATCTGTGAATCTACATCCGTCTTCTCCCATGTATGTAGAAAATCTTGCATTTTAATACTTATACATTTCCACTCAGTAAAGGAGATGTTGTGATGATATGTTATAAGCTACTTAGGTTAAGAAAGACAGAAATTTGCATGCGTAGTAATTAATTATCACACAGTTATAGTGGTAAGTAGTTATTCTCAATTGAAATTCCAAATTTACTTATTTTATGTCTGTGTCTTAAGAGCTGGTATAGACAGCTGAAGAACTGGAAGAAAAATTAAGAGTTGAGGAAAGAGAATCACACAACTAATAAACTTAAGGGAAAGTAGTGTTCTAAAATTTACAGCTGAACCTAAGCCAGTGCCCAGGAAATGTCTAAAATGCAGTTCAGTTGTATTTCAGCATACAATGTATGTGGGTTTAGATGTTTCAATAAAATTAAACTCCAAAGATTAATCCAGTCTTTACTTCTTGATTAATTTTTGGTTTTATTCAGTGACTTCCAAATGTGGAATATATGGTAACTTTTAGTCTCAGAGTCACAGTCATGATTAGCTGGAGAACGCATAGAAAACAGACATTAACTAGAATATTGTGGGTTTTAGATTCTAGGAAAAAGATGAGTTTGAGAAACACTGAGTAAATTACTGAGCATGGTCAAAATAAATGAATGCGACAATATTGGAGGGAATTAAATAAGTCAATGAAAACTGCCTAAAGTTTTTCAGAGGCTCAGTGGGAGATACCTGTGTGGAAAATAACAGGTTTAAACTCTGCACCTCCCTGATGAAATATCTGGAGGTGAAGAATCTGATTACATCTTGTCTTAAAAATGGCATGCTATACCTCAAATTGAATCAAGTGTTTGAAGTCAGAATAACTACACATCTTGTTGCATGTATATTCAAGTGATATTGAATAATTCCTTTACCCTATAGTTCTGGTGAGGTTGATTTTCCCTTCAGTAGCATAGGAAAGGGAGAAGGGAAGTCTTGTTATTCCAGCTATTTTAATGAGATTTACTAACAGTTTTGAAGAAAGATTATATACCTATTTCATCTTTAAGGGAGAAAACTAGTTTTTTAATAACTTATTCTATGGCACAGTGAGACCGAAATGAACAGTAGATACTCAAAACAATGCTCAGATGCTGTTTATTTTGTATTGATCATTGTTGAATTATTACAGCCATGTTCCAGTATGAGTAAAGTTTCAGCAGAAGGCGTCAGGGTTCTGCGTATGTGGTGCCACATGGGAATCACTTGAAGGAATAATAGATATTTCTTATGGAAAACAGAAAACAGTAGACAGCTTTTCCCAGGATTTTACAAATGTTGTCTGCTCATTTCTGAAAATTCCTTGAGTTCAATGTTCCAGGAGCTTGCTTGATTCTTCAGTTTAATCATCATTTAACAGCTACGTCAAAAGATTTTATCCTGGGAGATTTTTAAGTTTTATTTTTCTGACTATTTGTTTGCCTATTGGTTAAGAGATGTTGAATGTAAAATTACTGTATTTTAATTAGTAAAAAGTAATATCTCTGTGCTGGAGAAACAAGATGACCTTATTCTACTTACTTTCATCAAAAATTGTAGTTATTCAAGAACACATAATTAGCTTGTTTTAATCTTATCGTTTTCAGAGACATACTACAGTAATTGGCTTTCTTTCCTCTCCTTTTTAGTAAGAAGATTGCTAAAGGATCAATGGGAATACATTTTTCTATTCTACAGCATCAATTACGGTGACCCTGGGTGTAAATTTATTGATTTTTCTTATTAGAACATTATCACCAGTTATTCACAGCATGATGTTTATTAATTAGTAAGGAAAATAAAGATTCATTTGTGAAAAATCTTCCTTTTAAGTTCCCTACCTAGCACATTCATAGCTATATGAGATATCCTAATTGTATTCTGCCTTTATGAACTCTCATGCAGTATTTCATTCCTGATGCTGTTTGCTTTCTCTTCTCATGCTGAAAAAAATTTACAGAATTACATCAACTACAGTTTCGATGTATAGAATTTGTCCATTTTGGCTACTGACTTGCAGAAGCTGTAAAAGCCTCCTGCATTTTACGTTCATGAAAGCTACTTTATTAAAAAAAAAGGTAAACGAAAAAAAGTGAAAAGGAGGAAACAAGCACTTACTGAGTTATCCCCCAGGCACAGTTCAACTTTGCAGTTTTCCCTGCAGAAGGCATACTAGGTGGATAGAAGGAAACTAGCTTTTTATTTAACAGTCTTGCTAATCAGAATTACAGAGGATTGAAGAAGGAGAGAAGAAAAAAACCCATAAAATTAGAGGATTTCATTACTGCATTAGTGAGCAGAAAAATCTGTTCTCATTGGTGAGGCTTTGTGTTTCTATTTTCATGTATGGGAAGAGCAATAATTTATAAACTAATAAATTAATGATGTTTTCATAAGATAAAAATAAAATCTAGATACCCAAGAATTTATCAAAAATTACAGATTTTTTTTTGTATGTGTGTAAATATATCACTACTAGTATGAAAAACTTTTAGCTAAGTCTCTTCTGTAACATGAATTCTGAAAATAATACTGAAAATAAAACTACTACTATGTTTGAATGGGAACAATAAATTCAGTGTTAAAAATCCTATTGAGCTAGGACAAATGTTCTTTATTATAATCTATATGTAGGGATTGATTGCATCCAAAATACAGTGTTGTTCATCTGCTATGAAAGACACACTACTCTGTGTGAGTTTTCCGTTTTAATATCAGTTAGGTACAAGATCTTTACATGATAGTCGTCTTTCTGAGGGCTGTAAGCAAGTATGGCTTAAAAGGCTGATAGAAAGTCACACTAAATGCTCTGAAGGCAAATGCCTTAATAGCCAGAATATAAAATGACACACAAATGAACTAGAAATATCCTGTTTGCCTCAGATTAAGAAATAAAACTACCTTAATTTGAGAAATTTGAAAATTAGTTCTTTAAAAAGCTCCTAAAACAACCCCCCAAAAAATAAACAAAGAACTCCAAAAAAGAGTACCATAAAATAAAGATATTATTTCTTGATTTTTGTCTTATATAAAAAAGCTTTGTTTATAAAAGTGAGCAATATAAATTCAGTTTTGATAGTTCAGCCTTTCCAGCAAATATACAAAGATATTCTTATGCAGTTTTAGTAAAAGTCCAGCATAAAGCACAGTATTTGACAAAATATTTAATAAAAAAATGATGTATTCGTTTTCAATTGAATAATTGTATGTGAAACCCAGTTAAACATAGTTTTTACATGAGGTATAATGAAGCCAAAAATCATTCTTGATGTAGAAACTGAATCTTACATTCAGCAGCAACAGGGGACACTGCTGTAATAAATTATCATTCCTTTCATCAAGTACTAATATTGCAATTCAGTCCTGAAGGCAGTTTATGGTGTCAGCAAAACCTTCTGATGGAATCAAATTCCATATATTATTGGACATGCTAACATTAAGGTTACCGTTGTCTATGTATTTTCCACATTGTATTTTGCTTGGTTTGCTAATCAGAATGAGCTGCTTGTGCAGAGCTCTGAGGGTCAAACTTGGCCATATTCTATTACATACATCGTTACCAACATTATTGATTCTTGAAGCAGATTTTTATTTTTCTCTTACATTTTAATACATTATTATTATTGATGATTATGTGAAAAGCAAAAGGTAGGTGCTGATTTCCCTACTAGCTTTATTCATGCAATATAGTCAGCAGAGTTAACATCAAAATCTCCATTAACCTCAGCAGTATTACTATTGATGGTTTCTTGGGCTATAATGGTAGATGTTGAATCACAAAGTATAAATTTAATTACAAAATACACATGGAAACCTTACCATATTAAAATCTTCATAACATATAAACGAGCATATAGCCATACAGTCTTAGAGACTAATGTCCTCAAATGTTAGGGATAGCTAAGCACTGTGTATTGGGTGTGCCTGGCTGGGTTTTGGTAGTGGGGAACTGAAGGGGTCACTTTTGCAAGAAGCTGCTAGAAACTTCCCCAGATCTGATAGAGCCAACGCCAATCAGTTCCAAAGACAGACCTGTAGCTGGCCAAGGCTGAGCCTATCAGTAACAACAGGAGAGGAACACCTCTGTGAAAACATATTTAAGAAACGAGGAAAAAGAGCTATGCCACACAACAGCTGGCAGAGAGACAGAAGAGTGAGAATATGTGAAGGCATCAAGGTCAGTGAAGAAGCGGGAGGAGGATGTGCCAGAGCAGAGAGTACCCTGGACTGTGGTGAAGACCATGGTGAAGCCAGCTGTCCCCCTGCAGCTCATGAAGGTGGTGGGAGTAGATGTCCACGTGTAGCCCATGGCCCCGTTGGAAGTCGGCGCGGGAGCAGGTCGCTGCCAGAATCTGTAGCCCGTGGAGAGAGAGAAGCTCACGTTGGAGCGGATAGGCTGGCAGGACTTCTGTGACACTCACACTGGAGCAGTTCTCCCTGAAGGACTGCACTCCATGGAGAGACTTGCGTTGGGGCACTTTGTGACAGATTGCCCCTCGTGAGAGGGCTCACGTTGGAGAAGGGTGTGTGAAGATGGTCTCCCGTGTGAGTGAACCCCACAATGGCCCAGGGGAAGAGTGAGGAGTCCTCCTCTGAAGGAAGAAGGAGCAGTGGAAATGACATCAAATGAACTGACCGCAGCCCCATTACCTGTCCCCCTGTGCCGCTCGGTGGGAGGAGGTGGATAAACTGGGATTGATGTTAAACCCAGAAAGAAAGGAGGGATGGGGGCAAGGTGTTATTTTTTTAAGATCTCTTTTTATTTCTCACTAGTCTGTTCTGATTTATTCTTTAATAAATTTAACTAATTTCCCAAAATTGAGTCTGTTTTTCCCAGGACTGTAGGTGCAGATGATCTCCCTGTCCTTATCTCAAACCATGGGCCTTTCAATATGTATATTTTCTCCCCCTGTCTAACAGAGAAGTAGGGGTGATAAAGTGACTGTGTGGGCACCTGGCCACCAGCCAGCGTCAAACCACAACACACTGGAACAAGACAAGTAGAAACAGGGAAATACTTTTTACTGGAGGAATAGTTAAAAAAAGAATCAATGTACATGTGTTCCTGCTTCAGTTAAGAAAGATGAATTCAATGGCTTTATAAATCTTGAGTACTGTTCCAGTCCTACATCACTGGGAAATGACACAACTTTTAGAGAAATCAGTTACCGAATTCTCATTAGTTTAGTAGTGCTAATGAAGCCTTTAATCCACTTCTCTGTCTATGTTTAGAAATATTGTGGAGTTCTAAACTTCTTATTCTTAGTCCAGTAAATAACATGTTCAAAATTGATTGTAAATTGTTCCTGGACAGAACTCTATCTGGACCTATTGCATCAAGATAAATAAATTATGTGTTTTGCAAAACTATCTAGAAATAGTATTTTCTAAGCTATAGATAAAAATCATAGCATAAATAGTAACTGGAGTCTCATTTGAATATCTACATGGACTACATACTTAAATTTTGTAGTATAAGGAATTATTTATCTCAAGTAATCTTAAAAATGTTTTGAAGTTACTGTAAATGTACTAGTCCTCTGAAGAATCTTCTTACTGATATCAAAGTCTGGATGTCCAGAGGGGATATTGGGAACTCCTGGTTCAAAAGACAATAAGAATGGAAGGGAACAAACAATTATTTTTTTTTAACCTGCAAGTCTTACACTCTTACAGAATCCAAGATCATCATCAAAATTAAATGGATATCAGTTAAAAAAAAGAATTAAAAATTAGTCTTCTTTCTATGCAAAGATGGTTGTTGCATTATCTTAATATTTGGTAGAACATACTGTGGTACTTAAAGCACTTTTATTCAGGATTATCAATTTTGTAGTAGGTTGGTAACTTTATGAAACATACAGGCTTCTAGAAAATACTGACTGCCTAAGAATGCATGCAGATATGGCATATATTACTCTTCTTCCTTTACAAATCTGGCCACTGACATTAGAAATAACAGAAAAGGATTTTACAGGTACATAAGAAAAAAAAGAAAAACGAGAGAGAATGTGGGGCCTCTCTGGAAGGATACAGGTGACCTGGTTACTAAGGACATGGAGAAGGCTGAAATATTCAACAACATTTTTGCCTCAGTCTTTAAAAAAGAAACCAAAGACAACCCGAGAAACTACAGACCAGTCGGCCTTACCTCTGTGCCAGGTAAAATCATGG
>NW_009708479.1:16293-19707 GCF_000703405.1 Apaloderma vittatum | reverse complement strand
TGAGTGCCCCGGGACTGTTTCTGCTTTGCCTGGTGCTTGGCTTAAAGGAAATAATGAGCTACGGGTTCTGGTGCCCCATCCTTTAAGCCTCCCTGTGCTGACTGCGCTTCCAGGCTGCTGCAGCACTTGTGTCTTCCTGGCGCTGCCTGCTTCCCTTCACCGCTTCCCCGCCGAGGAGCGACGTGCGCACCTCTTGCTTGCCTGAGCACTGACGGGCCCAGCCCTTGTCCTGGGCTGCTTTTAGGCCTGCTGACATGAAGAAGGCCCTTTCTCTCATGCCCAGTCTGTAGAAGGAACTTTATTTAGATGCATGTAAAGGGGTTAGTAGAGAGATGCTGTCCTTGATACACCAGCCAGGTTAAGAAGTGACCCAACTGGCTGCTGCATGGGCCATCCAGCCAGCAGACAGGGTGACTGTCTCTTCCGTCACCCGGACGGTGAGCCGTCTCTTCCAGGATGACTAAAGCCTTGCTGGAGAAGGATGGCGTGAACTGGCGCCAGAAGCTCCCGCCAATCCCCACAGTCCCCGTTTCTGCCCAGATGAGGTGGAGCGTTCCTTCTGCTGGAGCCTCTGGGGCAAATGCTCCTGCTGCAACTGCACCAAGGGGAAAACCAGGTGAGAGCGTGCCCATGAGCCGGGCACAGAGCCCTGTAGCTCAGAAGGGTGAGGAACAAGACAGCTGCCATGCCTGCTTGGCGTGTCTGCGGCTGGGGCTGAGGCCTGGAGAAACCTGGGCCTGGTTCTGCCACAGCCTTATTTTGGTTGATTCTGGGCCCTTTGATGTCTCTGTGTCTCACCTTTGACACAGGGATATTTGCCTTCTGAGAGGCTGCGCTGATGTTGTCGGTTTTATAGCCTTCTGTATTCTTTCACGCTGTTTCTAGACCAGGCTGCTGCTGGCACAGAGAGAGCTCGAAAACTGAAGGAAGAAGGAAATGAACTTGTAAAGAAAGGAAACCATAAAAAAGCAGTTGAGAAGTACAGTGAGAGTTTAAAGCTCAGCCAGGATTGTGCGACTTACACCAACAGGTACTACTAAACTCTTTGCCCAGCTATTTCTTGGCCCTCTGTACAAGCCACTGTGGGACTTCTGACAGAGCTATCTAATGTTTGCTCCCAAACAAATGAATAAAACAAAAACATCCACTCATGTTCACCCCAAGTGCAGTCTTCCCTGTAGTTTGTATAATGTTCTTTGATCAGGTACTGCAAAAGCCCTTGGAGACGCTCAGCTTAGGGCTGCTAAGGGATTTCTCCCTTGAATGCTTGTCTGCCAGGGCTGTGGTATTTTGAGTAGTGTCTGCTGCCCCACAAACCCCGAACTGCAGACTGCTGTACTTACAGACTCAAAGGACTTCTAAGGCAGCTGCAGCAAGCAGGGTGTATTTTGGACTGATATAGATAGGAACCCGCATCCTTGAAACGTAGCGGTTTAGCTTTAGAGTAGGTTGCTTTAAAAATCCTCTCCTTTCTTCATACTGAAAAACTGTTTCCTTTTTTCCCTCCTTTTAACTGAAACAAACTTGAGCTCAGGAAGTAAGATGACATAACGTCACAAGGATAAAGAGTGGCTTTGGAGCCCAGCTTTGTGCTGCACTGGGGTTGGCTGAGATCGGCTCCTTACGTTGCAGCACACGTGCTGCCTTTAGCCAAGGGTCTCTAAGCAGGGATCTGTGTTGCAGAGCTCTCTGCTACCTGACTCTGAAGCGATACCAGGACGCAGTACAGGACTGCACAGAAGCTCTGAGATTAGATCCTAAAAACGTCAAGGCACTCTACAGACGTGCTCAAGCGTTTAAAGAACTGAAGGTAAGTTGGGGGTTTTTGAACAGTTTTAGGGTAGGACTAGAAGCCTGCTCCTGCGTGATCAAGGCCAGAGATGCCCTTCAGAACTTGTTTCTGTGCTAGACAACATCTGCAATCAGGTAGCCAAGAACCTGCATAGACTGAGGGGGAATTTTCTTTTGCATAGCTATTTGCTGTTTGCATCTCGGGAGTTTCTCAGCTCTGGGTCCTGTTTCTAGAGATGCTGTGAGTAGCTACATGAGCTTTATCTTCTTCTGTCTGGTGAGAGATTCTGTAGGCAATACTAGATGACATATTGCTTTTGTGTTGGACTTGGAACCCACTTAAGTGCTGAAGTTGTCTGATTTAAGTGTGTTGTAGAACAGCTACCTCAGTGCTTATGCAATTACAGTCACAGGCCTTTGCCTCGGTTGCTGGATAGTAATTCTGCAGCCTTAGACTGCATTTTGAATGCACTAACTTCAAAAACATTCTCCTTGTAGGATTACAAATCAAGTATTGCCGATATCAAGAACTTGTTGAAAACTGAACCAAAGAACACAGCTGCACTGAGATTACTGCAAGAACTGAAGAGAGCCTAGGGTAATCAAGCAACAAGGAAAGCCTCGTTTTCCACTGCAGAAGAAAGCTTCTTCCCTTGTTCCAGGGACCAGTCTTAATGCAGGGTCGGTACTGAAATCTATCTTCTGCTGCTGCGGAGATGTAACAGGTTCTGTGCCAGCACAATGAATGCTCGGACACACAATCTGTATCAAACTCTGTTATCTGGCTCTAAGATCGTTCAAAGTTTTAATGCCCCTCCCTGAGAGGCATATAGTTTAGTTTCTCTGGTTGAAGTCAACTTGCCTGTAACTATTGGCTCTTTCTATGTTGCCTAAGATGAATGTGCAGTGGCTATTCTCCTCCTGAACAGCTGCAAACAGCTTTTTTTTTGTGTGTGTGTGTGTGTGTGTCCTTATTCAGGTGACAATTTTGCTGCATTTGTGCAGCTATTAATCAAGTAAGGTTGCTGCAGGAACTGCTGCAGCTGCCCTAGCACCACTAGTACCATTCTTGTAACAGAGGCACAGTTACTTGCACAGGGCCGAGCTTGTTCCCGCTCCCACTTGATGCCTCCTGGCCCTCAGCTGAGTTTCTGCTGCTTAGTGTGGCTGAGCAGATGTTTGCAGTAGCAGCTTTCTTTTAGTTTTAATTCTGCACATTTAAGAAAACAGCAAGTTGAGCCTGCCTTGTTACACTGTGCACTACTTTGAGATTCTGGGTGCTTGAGAATTTTACAGGGGTTTTTGTGTTGTTTCTTGGTTTGTTTCTTTGTGCCTTTCAGAGCAGTTGCTATGGGATGTTACAGGGAAGAGGATATGCAGTAACATCCCAGCTGAGGTCTGACTTCAATACACGTTTATACTTTTTGATCTTTTCCTTATCTGGTATTGATGGCACTGACTTAAAATAGTAGCTAAAGAGATATTTGGAGTTCCTTTATGAAATGTTGAAACCATTTCTCATTAAAGCCATGATTATTTTCACTTTAGAGCTGCAGTTTTTCTGTGATGGGTAGCATAAGGGAATTGGAACATCGTCTTGGGTTAATTGTATTGGAATTAATT
>NW_009708479.1:396-16262 GCF_000703405.1 Apaloderma vittatum | reverse complement strand
CCTACAGCAGCTCTCACAGTGCTGTAGCTAGAAGGGAGTTGATTACACCCCAGTGTTTTGGCTACTGCTGAGCAGTGCTCACACAGCACCCAGGCTGTGGTTTTCCAACATTCCCTCAACAGTAAGGCTGGGGGCAGGCAAGATCATGGGAGGGCACACAGCCAGGCCAGCTGACCCAAACTGACCGAAGGGGTATTCTGTACCATATGACATCAGCTCAGATAAAAAAGCGAGAAGGAAGAGTGAAGTGGGAGGGCATTCATGGATTGCGTTTGCCCTGCAGAGCAACTGCCACTGCTTCCACACACAGTTTTTGCTTTTATCGTAACCTACGGGCATCTTGCTATATTTTCCCTCTGCCCTGTTCATCTAAGAAAGGGAAGTGATAGAGCAGCTTTGGTTTGGCTCCTAGCCTCCAGTCAGGGCCAAACCACCACAAATATTTTTTTTAACCACTTCCTACTGTCCCCTTTTTTGCCAAAGGCCTTCAAGTGCTGCTATACAGTTCCTTGCTCTGTCAGAGTGACTGTTTGTCAAGGTTTCAAACTGTTGCTCAGCCTTGCATACTGTGCAGGGTAGAATGCTTCAACTAGTAAGTCAATGTGTTGGAGAGCCCTAGACCTGAGCCAGTTTATGGCAGAGACCAGGAGACAGAAGCTATCCCATAACTCTGGGTTCAAAGATCTTTGTTTCCCACCTCATTTCTCCCAGCAGTCAATGTTTCAGGCAGGTACCCCACTGAGCTGAATTTGGAAAGTGTGGCTGTACGCCATCAGCTGTAATGGGTCAGGGCTTGAAACAGCTTCTCCCTGAGGGGCACAAATTTCTCCTACTCCACTCCCACTTGCTCAGTGTGGCAGCTCCATTGATCCTGCAACTGACACTTGTGTGAGCTCTTAGCCAGTAAACGCAAGGGATTTCAGGGTGGGGAAGCACAGGCCAACAGTAAACAGATAACCAGAGAATGTCACAGAGTACAGGAGGACGACTGGCTTCACTTAGTTAAGAGCTGTTTTTAACAGTCCTGCTGTTATCTGGAGTGGCAGAGACCTGTGCTGTTTCTCTACAATTCGTTACACATCGAAGCAGCAGCATTCACCATCTCTTTCCCCTCTCAGCAAGAGCAATGCATTTTTGTAATTTATCTCTAAGACTCCCCAGCAACACCACCAGGTAGACAAAGATTAAGCACAGCACAGGCCCAGGCTCACTTCTGCTCCAGCAATGGTGCTGCTGTCCCTGCAGAATGCACCCCAGGCACGCAAAGGCAGTGCTGTCCACAGAGAGAGTTTGTCTCAGAGTCACACCTTCACTCTCCCCTTCCAAAAGCCAAAGCAGGTATTCCAGACCAGAGGCTCCAGATTTTTATTTGCATCTCTGCTCCCGCCTCGGCTCCCTAAAGCCTCAGACCCCCCTGAGGAGTTCAGACAGGGAGCTACTCCAAAAACTTTCCAGTATCCTCAGCATACAGGGCGATCCAAGCTCCAACTTCACCTTTTCTGACAAATATTTTAAAGACCTTGGCCCTTGTTCATACCCTTTCTTAGGCTGTTTTGATGTCCCTGTGTTCCTTGCCTTCCCTCTAGCTTTACAGCTGTTTTCTCCAGCCAAGCCATCTAAGGTTGTGGGTGGTGTCAGGCACATGTGAATCACAGAATTGTTGAGGCTGGAAAAGACCTCTGAGATCATCAAGTCCAGCCTATGACTCAACACCATCACAACAGCTAGACCATGGCACCACGTGCCACGCCCAGGCTTGCCTTAAACCCCCCCAGCCCCATTCACCACCACTCTCTGGGCCCAGTCATCCAACCAGTATTTTACCCAGCGAAGGGTGCATCCGTCCAAGCTGTGGGCTGCCAGCTTTCCCAGGAGGATGCTGTGGGAGACTGTGTCCAAGGCTTTGCTGAAATCGAGGTAGACCACATCCACAGCCTTCCCCTCATCCCCTAGACGGGTCACCCAGTCATAGGAGATGAGATTGGTCAGGCAGGACGTCTTCCTTTCCTAAACCCATGTTGGCTGGGCCTGATCCCCAAGTTGTCTTCTACGTGCCACTGGATGACATTCAGGATGATCTGCTCCATAACTTTGCTAGACACCGAGGTCAGGCTGACAGGCCTGTAGTTTCCTGGATCCTCCTTCTGGCCCTTCCTATGGATGGGGGTCCCGTTGGCCAAACTCCAGTCATCTGGGACCTCCCCAGTTAGCCAGGATTGATGATAAATGACAGGGAGCAGCTTAGCCAGTTCTTCCACCAGCTCTCTCAGCACTCTGGGATGAATCCCATCCGGACCCATGGACTTGCTGGAACCTAGCTGGCACAGCAGGGCACTGACTACTTCCTCCTGGATTACAGGAGGGCTATTCTTTTTCCCATCCCTGTCTACCAATGCAGGAGCCCAGCTGTCCTGAGGACAGCCAGTCTTCTTGTTAAAGACTGAGACAAAGAACATATTAAGTACCTCATCCTTTTCCTTATCTTCTGTTACCATGTTCCCCCCCCATCAAATAAGGAATGGAGATTTCCCCTGACTCTCCTTTTGTTATTAATGCATTTATAAAAGCACTTTTTGTTATCCTTTACAGAGACGGCTAAATTAAGTAAGTTCTAACTGAGCTTTGCTTCTCTAATTCTCTTTCTGCATGACCTTACAATATCTTTAAACACTTCCTGATTCACCTGCCCCTTTTTCCAGAGTTGATAAACTCTTTTTTTCTTTCCCCCTGAGTTCTTACAGAAGCTCCCTGCTCAACTACATCAGTCTTCTTCCCCGATGGCTCATTTTATGGCGCATAGGGATGGCTAGCTCCTGTGCCTTCATAATTTCATTCTTAAAGTCAGCTCACCCTTCCTGGGCTCCTTTGTTTTTAAGAGCTGATTCCCAAGAGACTCTTCGAACCAGCATTCTGAATAGTCCAGGGAGACTCCCACTAGGATATCAGCTTCTTTGGCCTTCCCCTTTATCCATATCCATAAACACTCCACCTTGGTGTGCCTAACATTGAATTCTAGGCAGTCGAAGCACTCCTTAACATATAGTGCTAGCCCACCACCTCTCTTTCCTTGCCTATCTCTTCTAAAGAGCTTGTAGCCATTCGTTGTGGCACTCCAACTATGCGAATCACCCCACCACGTTTCTGTGATGGCAATTATATCATGGTTTTCCAGGTGTAAAAGAGCTTCTAATTCCTCCTGTTTATTTTCTCTGCTCCAGGCATTGGCATATATGCACTTGAGCTGCAATACAGACGTCAGTACGTCACCCCGAGTCTTATCCCTAGCAGCCCTAGGTTTGTCACATCTGACACCATTATCCACCTCAAGTGGGACGGCAGACTGAAGGCTGTCCCTATGCTCATTTCAAGTGAGCCTGGTTTTATCCCCTTCCCCCTTCAAGGCTATGTTTAAAGCCTACTCAACGAGCCCCACCAAGTCCTTTGCTAGGATTCTTTTCCTCCTTTGGGACAGATGTATTCCATCTGTCGCCAGCATACCTGGTGCCATGTAAACATCCCCATGATCAAAGAATCCAGGTTTCCAATGGTGGCACCAATCTCTGAGCCACACATTGATCAGGTGTATTTTCCACCCACTTTCACTGTGTTTCCCTTCCACTAGTGGGATTGATAAAAACACCACCTGCACACCTGATCCACATACTAGTCACCCCAATGCCTTAAAGTCCTTCTTTATCACCTTTGGATGTCTCTCTACTACTTCATCACTACCAACCTGGACAACTAACAAAGGGTAGTAATCAGAGGGCAGCACTAGACCAGGCAGCTCCCTCTTCACATCCCTGACCCAAGCCCCAGGGAGGCAGCAGACTTCCCTGTGGGTTGGGTCTGGTGGACAGATGGGGCCCTCTGTTCCCCTCAAGAGGGAGTCACCTACTACAATTACCCTCCTTTGATTCTTAATTGAGGAAGTTCTAAGGCGTGAGGGCGAGAGATAAGCCCTGGGCAACTCACTGGGTGGATCTTCATCCCCATCTGCACCTGCGTGGTCCGCAGGTCCCAAAGCCTCATACCGATTATGTAAGGGTAGTGGGGAAGGTGAGGCAGATGGGTGGGAGAGGGTTTTCTTGCCTCTCCAAGGAGGGACCTCTCTCCCCTCTCTCCCTGGTCCCTTAGGTCCCCTCCTTTTGCCTGGTGACAGGAGGGGAGGGGATCCTTCAGTTCTTGTTGAGCATCCTCTTTGTCTCGGGGCGTTGCTCCACCAATCTGTTTCACTTTCGCACTCCCTGATGCTTCTCAACCTCTCTACCTCCTCCCTCAGCTCAACCACCTGCACGAGCAGGTCCTTTCCTTGCTCACACTGCACACAAGCAGCGACTCTGGCTCCCTCCAGTTCAAGTGCCAGGCTCAGGCATTCATTGCAGCCAGAGACCTGCACAGCCACACGTTTGTGCGGGAGCTCGGTCTGAGTTCCCACACTTTTTCTTCCTGTGGTTTTTGGCTGTGCCGTGACCATCACTGCTTCTCTGGCCAGAAGGAACCAACCACTGATTGATCGCTGCTTCACTTGCGCCCTGCTCACGTGCCCATCGATTCTGCTCCAGCTCCTTACTTGCGTTTCATTCATGAAAACATGTTTTTCCTCTAGAGAAAAAGCATAAAAGCTTCCAGCCAGTTACACTTTGGGAGGAATAACAGTTTACATGAAGGACCTGTATATTAAGTGGGTTCAAGTTCTTTGTAAGCAGCCCACAGAGAAGAAGATATCTAAATAGCGTACAGCTCAGATCAAGGCATCCGCTACGAGGAAAAGAAGTATTTATGGAGGTCAGAGGAAGAATTGGCAAAATAAAGGCAAAAGAAAAGGAATGATGAAAAGCCCTGGGGAAGAGTCTCAGCTGAGCAGGGCAGAGCCGGTGCAGGAGCAAATGTGTAAATGATCCTATTAAAATGCTGGAAGGAAAACAAGATGTAGGAGGGATGACTCAGCAGTGAGCTGAAGTGAAGAGTATGATCCAGCACAGAAGGAAGAACGAGATGGCTACAGCAGCACCCAGGCCGGACAGAAAGAAGGCAGCTGGTGCTGATGGAAGTGTGCTCCTGTCAGCTCACGAAAGCAATCGAGTAAGGTCAATACAACACAAGGCTCAAGTACCAAGGAGCCTTCAGGGACTCAAATTCCTTTCCTAACTAGGAAGAGCAGAGCATTAAGGCCAGGACGATGACAGCAACATGTTCTGGAAGAAGGCCAGAAAGCAGAACACAATAATAACAGGTCACAGCTACTCCTGTGAGCAGGGAGCTCCTAGTGAGACATAATGTTTTCAAGCCAGTCAGTGACTCTTTGAAACCGCTGGTCAGGAACACACAGTGGAGAAGCAGCTTTTGATTTACAGCCACCCTATAACACCTCAAAAGCTGGGTCTTTTGCACCACAGAGAGCACAGTGACACTGTATAAGTACTCCTGCAGGTGTAGCAGGTCCATCACAAAAGGAAAACCACGGGAAGATGATGCCTTTTAAAAGAAGGAAGTTATAAATGGCTAGCTAGAAAGGATAAAATCCAGGTAGATGGTATGAAATTTGCTTCAAGCCATCCTAGAGAGTCAGAAAGGATCAAGAGAGCCTGTTGGTTGACAATTTGTTCATTTAATCCTACACATCCCTTCCTGTCAGCTCTCAGCACTGCCACTCCACCAGCATCACAAGCTTCAAACACTAATTGCAGCAGCCTGACCCAAGTTCATCCCTCCACCTTCATGAAACAGAGAAAAAGTATGTGTTGTCTTTCTGCAAAGGGAACCAACCCCTGCTTTGGGTGTGGAAGCATCAGTTCTTTATTAGGTGTCAGCTACAGGAACAAATAAAACTACAGAACCCAATAAATTCACTAAAAAATTATGATTCATCAACACTTGTAACTTCCTGGGCAACTGAACGAAGTTGGGTTCCACACTACAATTTACAAAATGCTTTCAGTGGCGAGAAGAGAATTAACACGGGATTTTTTCTACAGGTGCAGGAAGAATTCTGCAAGGTTTACAATGCACACAAAAAAGAGGGTGGGGCATTGAAGACAAGCCAGGGTCACTATACAGGCAGGATTTCAAAAGCATGGTGGGGTTGCTGCTGCTGTTCTTCAGAGGCAATGTTCTCAGGGCTTGCTCTCAGTCCTGAAGTCTATAAGAAACAAAAGAACCCACATACACAGTTTTCAACTGCTAGGGGAAGAATTTCATACAGATAAGATGAAATGCACCTGAACCTGCATTAACACAGTCTCCTTGAGATCACAAGTCAAGCAAATACTACCTTCAAAGGAGCACATGAGAGCCTGAATTGCTCATTATTAGCATGTCTGTCCCAACCTCAGCAGCAGGGCCAGATCTCCTGATCAAGCCCACAGTACTGCTAACATTTTATAGGGTATCTACTGACAACGTGCTGTAAAACCACCCCACAACCTTAGGAAGTCCCAGGAAAGATTGTGCTGGCCCCCAAGAAACCCAAGGTCCTTTCTATCTTCCCTGCTGGTTGCACAGTTGTTGCCCTCATCAACATGGAAAAAAACCCAACCTACAGAGAACCACATCTCTGCAGTATAATTAAGTCTGGAAAAAGGAGGATGGAATTTAAGAAATGGAATATGTCGGGTATATTATGCTGCTCATCTAGCCTTACTTGGTCTGGATGAAAAACCCAATCCTCAGTCTGAGAGTCAGAAATCAGAGACCCTGAGCACACGCACACCTACCCGGAGTCACTGCAGGAACGCCGCCGCGCCGCCCTTGTGCGACACCTCGGTAGCCTGGTGTGCCTGGAGAACAGCGACTGCTTCCTCAATCTTACAACAGAGAGCACAGGGAGGACAGAAGTTGAGTTGCTCCCATGCAGGAGCCCTCTGCACAAGAAATGCAATATTCCAGGTCTCCATCTGGCCTCTGCACAGACCCACTTCCAAGAGGTAAAGGACTTAAATAGTAATAATTATAAAATCTAAGTCTGCTGCTTCTGCAGGAGACTGATCAGCCCACAGACTGCTTCTTTAGGGAAATGCTGGAGCTCCTCTCCTTTTCTATAGGAGTCAGAACTTGCCAGAGAGAAGTCAGGCTTCTCCATAGGTGAAGATGCCTGACGCACTCAGCAGAGCCCAGGCTCCTTCAAAAAACACCAGTGAAAGGGTGAAAGTGAATCCTGCCTGCAAGGAGTAACAAGGAGATGCAGTCAATTC
Organism: Apaloderma vittatum; assembly: GCF_000703405.1. Taxonomy (NCBI): domain Eukaryota; kingdom Metazoa; phylum Chordata; class Aves; order Trogoniformes; family Trogonidae; genus Apaloderma; species Apaloderma vittatum. Next base: position 9,069 of record NW_009708479.1, on the reverse strand, counting down.
ACTGCAACAGTTTTGATAGGAACCAAAGCTAAATATTCACCAGGATATTAAGGACAAACCTGAAGAAATGCTGCAGAGAGGCAGTCGTTTATCTGGTGTCTATTCTCAGGAAAGAGCACCTCCCTACCTGCTTCCAGGGAGAAACGCCCACCCTGCTTTTCCCCTCTCACTTGCCAGCCGTCTCCAAACCACCCTTAGAGCTTGGCCCATGCTTTCAGGGAGCTGCTCTGAGCTCCTCCTTTTGCTGAAGACAGGCAGGCATTCAGGCAGTGGGCTGTCAACCCAGGGCCCTTTCTGCTCGCTTTTCACCTAAAAAGAAAACAGCTACTTGCTCTTCCCACAGCTATTGACAACCTTGGCTCATCTTCTGGACCATGATCCCCTTTCCCTGCAACAGAAGGTAGTTAGCCCTTTGGGATGGAAGCTGTTTGGGCACTGGGTGCCTCCTACCTTGGAGTGCAGGGAGTCAGGGGACTCCAGGAGCAGCAGCAGCTCGGAGTTGTCTATCTCCAGCAGCATCCCCGTGATCTTGCCAGCCAGCGAGGGATGCATCGCGTGGATCAGAGGGTAAAGGCGCTCACCTGCTCCAAGCACCAGAGAGGACATGAGCACTGTGTAAGACCTCCAGCATTTTCAAGTTCAGTGCAAGCCCTCCTGCCCTTCCACCTCCATCCTTTCAACTGAAAAGGGACACAAGGATGGTGATGGTGCTGGAAAAAACACTGCTCACAAGCCAACCTACTCCAGCAGGTCACAGCAACAGGGTTTGAAGCAGGGAAGCTGCCGGGTAAGGCCTGTACACGAAGGGGCCTGCTTCTGCGGGAGCATTCTCCTCTAGGGGAGGGAAGAGCTGCCCCTGACCTGCTGTGGTTTTGCGGGTGGAGCAGGGCAGCCTCCCTGCTGCAGGGCGAGCGATCCCCTCCCACACCACAGGCACCCAAAACCTGAGGACTGTGATGGCAGAGCCAACCCTAACCCTTATGGCCACCAACCTGTTTGTCAGCACCCAAGAGTGGGGACACAGGGTAGCTCAGGGGAAGCACACGTGCCCTGCTGCTGCTTGGCAGCGCAGGCAGGAGCTTCATAGGAGGTTTTCTTGCTGCCAGGCAGCTAATACAGACAGGGTGTGGTTGTGGTGCTTCCACATCCTTCCAACACAGCCTGATTATTTTTTAATTTTATTTTTTTTTAAAGCAGCATAATACCAGAGCAATTCCACTAAGGCTTCCAGCTTCTCCTAGCAGCTAAGTTTTCCCTGGTACATGCAAGCCCACATGCCCTCAGAGGCACACACAGCCCCACAGCCGGACCTGCTCCAGCAGAGCAGCCCTGACACCCACCTATCATCTGCTTCTGCTCCTGAGGAGGGGCTGCTGCAAGCATGGATGCCGTCAGCGGCTCCTGCCCCTGGACATGCACAGCAGGTTCTCCCACCTGGAGAAAAAACAGAAAAGAGCAGCAACCAAAGACTAGAAACAATGTGCAAATCACCTGGTTTGCAGGAATGGTGTTGGTCCCCAAGCACAGCGGTGCATTATACCCTTCTGAGACTCTGAAGCAGGGACACAGGGTGCCTGGGGTCAGCAGCCACACGAACCCAGAGCGGGATGAGGACTGACGGACAGTGCAGTGGCTGCCCCAAAGCCGGGAGCCCCCAGAGCCGTTACCTGTGGGGTCAGCACGGGCGGCAGGTGCCCCATGGGCTGGATGTTCCTGACGGCCGAGGAGTACTTGTACTGCGAGGTGCCCCGTGGCAGGGGGGGCGAGGAAGGCACCCGGGAGCTGATCGTCTGTGTCCCGATGTTGGCTGCAATCAGAAAGGAATGTCTGTAAGAAGTAGCCCTCCCCTCCCCGTCTGCCGAGGAGGCTGAAGCCAGAAGGGCAGTGCGCTCAACCAGAGAGCCTGAAAAAATCCCAAGCAGCCCCCAGGTCGAAGGTAGCTTCCCCAGGACAGGCAGGGCACTGCCATCCTGCTGCTGGGCTGGTTTTGTTCAGAGAACAGAACTAGCAAAGGCACCCTCCTTGTCTCTCCCCTAGAAACACCCACCTGCATCAGCAGCCAGAGGACAGGGACAGAGGAGGATGGGCTGCAACAGCAAGTGTGCCCGGCCCCCAGCTCACCCTGGCTCCCCTCCTGCAGGGAGGTGAGGGCAGAGAAATGAAAGGACAAGGACAAAAGAAATGACAAGCTAAAAACAACCAGCCTGGTCCCTTCAGACACTGAATACCACAGATGACCTTGGGCAAAATCACAGAAAGCTGGGAGGGTTGCAGGTAGATGCTGCCCCACCAGAAGGCCTTTTGTGTTTGCAGGACCCCAGCCCTTCCTCCACTCACCCACTCTCTGGGTCTGGGGGGGCACGCGGGGCACCTGCGTGGAGGCCTGTCTCATGGTGCTGATGTTGGACACCAGGCGTCGGGGCTGCACGGCAGCCCTCAGGATGGAGGTAGCTGCAGGATACGCTGCTGCAGAGATGGAGCACGATTAATAAAGCGTCTTTGTAGCAGAGGCATGGAGGGAGATGTGTCAGGGGGAGCAGAATGTGGCTGCAGCTCCGGAGCACCTCACCTCTGTGCTCAACCCCAACATCTCATCCACAAGTGCCCATCACCACAGCCCCTGCACCAAACCCCCCCCATGTGCTTCTCCAGGCAACAGCCCCCCGTGGCTGCATGCTTTGTGCTGCTTTAGAGACCCTCGGTCCCCAACCGAGCTCAAGTCGTGCCAAGAGCCCCGGGGAGGGACAGGCTGACTCACGGGGAGGCCGGGAGGGCTGCGCACTCCAGCGAGTGGCAGGGGGGACTGGGGGCTGTAGAAGGCAGCTCTGGTTTGTGGCTAGGAAAGAACACATCATCTAAGGTGACTTGGGAGCTGAGCCAAACCTAACCCAGAGCATCTCAGTGGCTGCCACACACAGACAGATAAGCCAAAACCCACGCTCTGCAGCGTGCCAGAGTGCTTTAAAGATTGACCTCCAGTCCTGCTGCCTCCGTGTCCTCCAGCAGCTCCACGTATCTCCTCCTCATGAGGTTCCACATCTCTGTAATCCTTCTCCCTCCCCTCATTTCATCAGCAGACTTGCTCTCCATGCTCACACCTTCCCACCGAGCTCCTCCTTGCTTCCTTCCTCTGAGGAGTGGTCAGCAGCTCTTAAATGCCCAGCCCCTTGCCCAGAGCACCTGCACCCCACCTGCGTTTTGGCAAGCCCAGCCACTTACGCGGAAGCCCGGCGCTGATTCCACAGATCCCACTAATCTCACAGCAGCCTGTACCCAGGTCTGCAGAACCCAGGACATGCTCCTCAGCCTGATTTCCCCCTCACCCCCAAGCACAGGGTAGTCAGGGTCCCTGTGCGAGGCTGCTGTTTGGGAGTGGGGACTCACCTGGTGAATGGGGGGTAGGAAGTACCCCGGTGGGGGCTGGAAGGAGCCCAGGATGGGGCCAGGCAGGGCCCTCATGGTGGCTAATCTCTGCATGTACTGGTTGGTGAGGATTGCTTTCCGCTCCTCTTTCCTTTGAGCGAGTGCGACATAAAGAGGCTTAGTGCTGACGATCCGCCCGTTCATTTCTGTCACGGCCTTGGTAGCCTCTTCTGGGGAGGAAAAACATACAAACCCAAACCCTTTGCTGTGGCCACCCTCTGTCATCACCTAAAATCAGATTAGAACAAGACAGCTAAGTCCATGGATCACTGCAGCACCCATAAAGCACAGCGCGGTGAGGGGGTACAGGGGATCCTCATTGCAGCCCCCTCTGCCCAGGGTGGGACAGATGAGGCTGCACCCATGGGGCTCCACAGGGAGGTTTCTCTGGGGAAGGGGAGGATTTGCTCGGGCAAAACCAGTAGGTTTGGGAAATGAAGATGGCAGAGTCTGGGCCAGCCCAAGATCTGCAGCCTGTGACTCTCCAGGGGTTCTGTACCCCTGGGTGGAAAGACTGATGCTCTTATGGTTTTTCAAAAGGCAAAATGCCAGCCTGTCACCCTTTGTTCCCCAGCATGAGGTAGCTTGTGGGTCATCTCCATTTGTATCAGTGTCACATCGTCTCCAAACCACAGAGCAGCTGTGCAATATCCAGAATGATGTGGCTTTAAGGTCCTGCACCCTGCACCTCACTGGGGTGGGCGTAACTTGGCAAAGCTACAAAATATTTGCTGAATCAATGAGCTGCTCAGAAGTGGGGTACTGGTGGCATGTCCTTCACACTTGGCTTGAGATACAAGCCCTTGGCAGGGAACTGCGACTCAACAGGATCCCAATCCATTTCCCCGGGCTGAGCACAGCAGCCAGCCGACCCCAGGACCCCCAGCAACAGCTCCAGTCCCTCACCTTGGCGCTAGTGATGGTGCCATAGGGAGCGAATTCTTTCCTCAGCCTCTCGTCATCTATTCCATCATCCAGGTTCTTCACGTACAGGTTGACCCCCTGCAAACAGGCAAAAAAGCAGCTTGGGCTCCCAAAGTTTACAGCAGCTTTTCAGCCTGGCCATGAGTTTCACCAGCAGCTCAGCTGGAGGGTGGGACATCCCACAGACACGTCCTCTGCAGAGCTGCCACAGGACCAGGGACGTGGAGAGGAGCAAGGACCATGCATGTGCTCCACTTGTAGATGAGACACCCAGACCATCGCTGTGAAGCTGTCGCAAGGCCTCAGGAAGCTGTCTTGTTTCCAGACTACTATTTTAATTTATGGAAAGGAGAAGACACATTTGTTTATCAGCCAACATCATCTCAGGTTTCGATTTCTCCTCTCTTTCCTGATGCTGCTTCCCAGGACATGACCAGGCGGTGACTGGAACCCTGCACAGGTCTTTAATTGCAGAAGGGACCTGACACACTGATCTCCTCTGGAGACACCCGTCCCCAAGCTAAGATGTCCCTGGATACCCAGGGCATGTCCCTGCTTCAGACCTGAAGGACGCAACATCCCTCTCTCCCCTTACCTGGTACCTGCTCACTCGCTCCTGCTTGATCTGTTCAAATTTCCGCTTCAGCTCGCTCTGGCGCTCCAGCCGCTTCTGGGCTCGGCCCACATACACCATCCGCCCGTTGATCTCCTTCCCATTCATTTCAGCCACCGCCTGCCAGCAGAGGGAAGGGCTCTGAGCCAGCGGCCATGGCTCTCCTCTTTGCCCATTACCCTGGTCAAGCCCCACCACGAGCAGAGCCCTCCCTGGGCAAGGACAGGGAAGCAGATCTGCTCCCCTTCACCAGATGTGCCCAACCAGGCACCTCTTCCAGCACCAGCACCCAGGCAAGCACGAAGCCGATGAGGTTCCCTCCCCAAGGAGAGGTGGGAACGTCAGCATGGGACAAGCTAGGGGCAGCAAGGAGCCTCTTGCCTTCTGGGCTTCTTCGTGCTTCTCAAAGTTGACAAACCCGAAGCCCTTCGAGCGGCCAGTGTTGTCCATCATGACTTTGACACTGAGCGTCTTTCCTGCAAGGGGAAAGTATCGTCTGAAGAAGGGCGCCCACCCAGGGGGCACACTGTGCTCAGGAGCCACCAGGACAGGGATGTCCAGGGAGGAGACTGGACAGCTGTGGCAGCAGAGAAGAGCCAAGTGAAATTCACGGGTTAGCTGAGCTAACACTGGCCAAGCATGGACAGCATGGGCTGGCAAGACACTAAATCCTCCAGTAACAGACTAGACTGAAAAGCCTTTTTCACTTTGAGTTCAGACTCAGCAAAACACTCCCACTTCTGTTACCAAAGAAAGTAAAAAAACTTGTTTTTTAGGGTTGTACCTAAACCAAATTATTCTCCATCACTGCAGAAAAGTGCATGTAAAGCCTTGATGATTTAAGCCCTTGCAGCCTTTTGGTGAGACGGCATTTGGGCAACTCAGATCCCACCAAGAGAAGGGGCTCATTATTTCAGCCAAGCACTCTCCCCAGCTTTCTTTGCAGTTGCCCCAGCTCCAGTTTATCAAACGTGAGGATGTTTTGTCTCAACAACTGTACTCACCAAACTTGGAGAATATTTCCCGCAGCCTGTCGTCATCCATGTCATCCCCAAAGTTTTTGATGTAGACGTTGGTGAACTCCATCGCCCGAGCCCCAAACTCTGCCTCGCGCTCTTTGCGGGATTTGAAGTGTCCAACAAACCTGCAGGGAGCAAGGAAAGGGACCTGAAACCCTCCATGTCCTCTGCAGAGGGAAGATGGATGCAGGCATGTCTGTCTTGGTACAGGCCAAGAGATACGTCGTTACCTCAAGCCGTGCTTTGCTCACCCGTAACCCCACCATGTGTTTCACATCCAGCAGCTTCAGCATGTCCCACTCTGCTGTTCCCCTACCCAGGGCCCACGTGGCACTACTGAAATGGGGAGAGTGGCAACACAGGGAAATACAGCTCCATGCTGGGCATGTCACCCCAGGAGACCCCAAAAGACCCCAAAGGATTCCACCAAGTGCCAGTTCTCTTCCTCCAAGGCACCCCCAAGCCCTTTGAGCAGCCCCTTGCCTCTGCAGAGGCAGAGATGCAGAGAATAAGGTGCTGCAACATAAGTGGAGAGCTGAAGAACAACAAAACCTCTTCCTGCCCAGATTATCCGATGCTGGCAGCCGAGGACCACCCCTGCTTTGTGGGCACTCGTTACACTGCCTCAGCAATACAACGCTGCCTGGGCTTGGACTCCTTCTGTACCCTCAGGAATCACTCCAAACCACTATCTCACTTCCACCAGCACCGACCACAAGTGACTCACTGCCCTGGAGAGCAGCAGGGCCAGACAAGACAAGGGGAGAAAACAGAGCAGCAGGAGGTGGCAACTGAGCTTGCAGCAAAGCAAGGAAGAGCAGAGCCAAGCGCAGAGCCAGGGAGACACGCTCCTCTCCAGCACTTACACCTTCCGGTCGTTGAGCAACATCCCATTCATGGTCTCGATGGCCCGAGTCGCTGCCTCATGAGTCTCAAAGTGAACAAAGCCATAGCCACGGGATCCATTTTCGTCACAAACCACCTACAGACATAGAACAAACCAAGTTCCAGCTGCTGAGAACGCGGGACTCCTCTGCAGCAAGCCCTTTCCTACAGGGCCCATGGCACATGTACCTTGCATGACAGGATGTTTCCAAAGGCAGAGAATGTGTCGTACAGGGCTTTGTTATCAATGGAGTCATCCAGGTTCTTGATGAAGACATTTCCAACCCCCGACTTCCTGAGCCCAGGGTCCCGCTGGGACCACATGATGCGGATGGGACGGCCTTTGATCACTTCAAAGTTCATGGTGTCCAGGGCTCGCTCAGCTGGCAAAGAAGCAAAGAGAGAGAAAGAGAGACAAAGGTAACAGAGACAGATCTCCTTCACATCCTACAGCAGCTGAGACAAGCACAGGAATCAGGGATACTGTTGGGCAGGGGCTTGTTAACGTAAACGATACAGGGAGCTCTGCCTCCCAGGGCAACAGGGCCAGGCAGGGGCTGCTCTGCTCCTCCAGCCACACTGCCTTCGTTTGTTTGTTTTTGTGGGTTTTTTTGTTTGTTTGTTTAAAACTCTCTAAAGCATGCCCAACTTGCACAGCATCATCCATTTCATTGCAAGCTCCAGTTTGGCAGATGCCCAACTCATTTACCCAGTAAGGATTTTGTTCTCCAAGACAACTAACCCAAGACCTTCCCATCCCCACTGCCTTGCCCCAGCATGAAACATATTTCAGTTGCAGCACTGCCTGCCAGGGGAGGGGCCTGGCTTTATCTCATGAGCCAGCTGGCAGCTGACTGCGCCAAGGAAGAGCAGAAGGGCTTTTGGTGCCCTTCTTCATCAGCTCATGGAGAGAGGTGACTCTTGCATATCATTTCCTCCCCACACAAGCCCGAAGCCCAGCTGCTGCATTCTCTCCTGGCCCCTAAACAGAGAGGGGAGTGAGCTGGGTCACCAAATGAGAACACATTGGGATTAGTTACAACCAAAATTCAACATCAGCAGAACATTGTCCAAGCCCCAACAGCTGATGCATCCATTAAGACAACTGCCCCTTCCTTTTCCACCACCAGCCCTTCCATCTCTTGCACACCCCAAGCCCCCGTTGCGAGGCAGCTCCTCGGGGCTGTGCTAACAGGACCGTACCATCCACAGGCTGCTGGAAGTTTATGTAGGCATAGCCCAGCGATCGGCGTGTGGCAACGTCCCGACACACTCGGATGGACATGATGGGTCCAGCAGGTGAGAACTTCTCATAGAGCATGGCTTCAGTCACATCGGGGTGAAGGTCTCCCACATAGAGAGAGGCTAACGGATAGCCGGGGCCGCTTGCGTTCATCGTCAGCTGCAAAGATCACCTGTAGAGGAAGACAGACCTGAAGCTGCAGGGCACAGGTTTCGCATCACATGCAACAACCATGGATCCCACCACAGCAGTGCAAGCCGTGCCCTTCCCAGCAGCAGTAGTAGGACCAGGAATGTCCCAAGGATGCTGCAGTTCCCAAATTTTGCAGAGACATTTCAGTATTGGCGGAAAAGCTGAGCTGGGGCAATCTGCACATCACAGCTCTCACACATCCGGGAACACAACGTACCACACACTGATTTGTTCCTTTCAACACTCAAAATCCAAGAGAAATAAAATGGAGGTGAATTTCCAAGGAGGTAAACAGTTCTTCTCTACCAGAGACACCTGATTTAACTCCTTAACGTCTCCCTCCACCGAGGAGCACCGGTTGGATTTGCTGACGG
>NW_009708479.1:0-341 GCF_000703405.1 Apaloderma vittatum | reverse complement strand
GAGGCAAGCAGGCTCTTAGCCAGCCCCTTCCAATTGCTCAGCTTCCGGATGAGGCCCCCAGAGCAGGAAAACTGGTGCTCAGTCTTGCAGCTGGTTTTAACTGGGTATAAAGTAGCGTGTGAAGGTGACGGTCACTGCTCGAGACCCCCAAGTACTTCCTGGGAAAACAAAAAGGCAGCTCCTACCCTAGAAGCTTATATGCCCGTCTTCAGAGCTCTTACCTCGAAGCTTAAAAGACCTAAGACACTTATTAAGATACCTCAAATAAACGCGTGCAAAAAGGAGCGGTGCATTAAGCAATCCCGCAGCCAAAGGCGAGTCACCACCGAGGGCAGGACGTG
>NW_009708478.1:906-3179 GCF_000703405.1 Apaloderma vittatum | reverse complement strand
AAATACATGGTTTCATTAAGTGAGACAATTTAGTACATTTGTTATTTTGGTTTCCAAATACAGATGCAAAAAACATCATTAGAACAGGTTGTTAGGAATAAGGCAAGGATTTCCAGCTGAAAATATGCATACATTTAGAAAGCCTACTTTTAAACCTGCTTTAAGCATGCTAACTTTCAGTTTTCAATCCTTGAATGTTTTCATCAGCACTGAATTTATTGATAACAGAAGGAAAAATGAGGAAGTATGGAAAAACCTTTGTGTTCAGAAACCATGTTATTTTTCTGCAGGGACCTGGGAATAAATAACAGACTTTATAGCAACCGGGATGGCTTTAACACCTTTCTAGAAGCCTCTGAATTTCAAATTACAAACCACACTCAAAAGGCAGCAGAGCAATAGTGCTGAAAAGAGCACTTAGTGAAAAGATCTGGCGCTTTTTGAGCTCACCTTTTCGTGGTGTTATTTCTGTCTTTGTGAACTTTTTTTGTAAGGTGAAAACATTCGTCTTCGTAAAAACTCTGAGGACAGATTCAAAATGTATTGACCTTGGAGAAAGACATTTTTAATGTTGCACTCCGGTTGAAATGACAATACTGCATTTCATAACATTTAGCTTGCCAACATCAAGAAACAAATTTGTACTTATATGCCACACTCCCTGTTCTTCCTTGTAATGTGTCTTGATGCTAAATAACATTCCTGAATTTTCTTTTGATGATTTATTCTCATGAAACACATTGGCTGTGGGATATTGTAGTGCATTATCTTTTTTTCTTTCTGGGCCAAAATCCCTACTTTTTCATCAGTTACAGTGGAAAATGTGGGAACAGAAAACCCGTTACTATATAGTAAATACAAAAAAAATATGAAAAAAAATAAAGCTGAAAATCTCTAACTATCTTTGCTTCACTGTCAACTGGCTGTTAGAGCATCCTTTGCTGATTCCTTTTATGACATTTCTCTCCAGAAGTTCTGTGAAACTTTATGTTGGGGAAATTTGAAAAATACATCTTCCAGCTACAACAGAAAGATGAAAGCCAAAACTTTATTTTTTGTACTGCAAGTAAGGAATATATAGTCCTAAAGACACTGACAATTGCTGCAGTGTTTTTGCCATTCCCTAGCCATTTCCACAGTGTTGTTCAGCTCCTCTGGGAACTATTTTTGCTTTGCCAGCAGAAGATATGCTATCACAAAATTATAGCTTATATCACTTCTTGGTCTGTTGGTCTGTTATGACTGCATTTCATTTCCAGCTCATAAAATTTGATGTTTCTAAATGGCAGGCCCATCACTTCTTATCAGAGTATGTCCAGCATAACTGCCATTAATTATAAAACTCTCCATCATCCTAGGCTACTATATAGAAATATCATGAGAAGAAATTGCTACTGGGATTTCTATCATCAATTGGACACATATTTTTAACATTTTCCTTGGAAAAAATGTAGATTATTCCTTTGGTCATGGCTTGGTGAATGTTATTTTAATAATAATAATGGATATTACTGATTCCCTGAATAATTTTTGAATATAGTAATAGAAAATTTTATCCAGAAATGAGGCAGTCACATAGGAATAACTGTTTACAGCATGGCAACATCTTTGTTCTGACCTGTGTGTGAAAATTAATTTGTGACTTCCTTTGAATTTGAATGAACAAACTGCTATGATCCTTAAATAAATGATACTCACATAAACATAAATTATAAAAATTCCTTATTGTTTAAGGGTACTCCCCACCACATCACACACATACACACAAACACTGCAATCATAGAATGATAGAATGTTTTGGATTGGAGGGACCATTAAATATTTTCTAGCCCAATCTACATGTAGTTAGCAGACACATCTTTAACTGGGTCAGATTACTGAAATCCCCATCCAACCTGATCTTGAATGTTTCCAGGGGATGAGGCTTCTACCATCTCTCTGAGCCGCCTGTTCCAGTGTTTCACCATCCTCCCTGTAAAAAATTTCTTCCTTCTGTCTAGTCTTAATCAAAGCTCTTTTAATTTAAAACCATGACCCTTTGTCGTATTGCAACAGGCTCTGCTATAAATATTGTCCCTATCTTTCTTACAGGCCCCCTTTAAGCGCTGGATGACCACTAGAAGGTCTGCCTAAAGCTTTCGCTTCTCCAGGCTGAACAGCCCCAACTCTCTCAGCCTGTCCTCATAGGAGACGTGCTCCAGCCTCCCGTTCATTTTTGTGGCCTTCCTATGGTCCATGTCCTTTTTTGTACTGGGTCCATGTCCATATCCACT
>NW_009708478.1:0-846 GCF_000703405.1 Apaloderma vittatum | reverse complement strand
CTCTTTCTGTTAGTTTAAAAGACAATAGCAACTGCTGCTTTGTGATGGGCTCTCCCATCAGCGATGAAGTATGCACTCCGACACTTGCTTTATACCCTTCCCAGTGGGTTAGGTAGAAAACCAGAGGAGAAAAAAGGGAGAAAACTTGTGGGTACAAAAAAATTCTAATAAGTGAAGGAAAGAGAAAAAAAAGAACACACAACAAACCACCACCAGAAAAACAGATGAAACCCAAAACAAGTGATGCACCTCACGTAAGCAGATAGATGACCAAAATATTTTCAAGTAGAGGCAGCTTTGGAAAGACCAAATGATTATTTTTTTATGACTGTACAGAACATTACATGCTGTGGAACTTCTTTTTTGTCAGTTTAGATCAGCTCATCTGGCTGTATCCTCTCTTTCTTCTGATCACCTCCAACCTGCTCGCTGGTGTGGCAGAATCAGAGAAAACCCTGACACTCAGCAAGATCTACTCAGCAAATGTTAAAACATTAGGAAAAACTTCTTCACAGACAAGGTGGTAAAGCATTGGAATTAGTTGCCAAAGGAGGTGGTGGAGTTGCCACCCTTGAACATGTTTAAAAACAGTTGGATGTGGCACTTCAAGAGATGGTTTAGTGCTATGGTGGTGTAGGACTGTAGGTTGGACTTGATGATCTTAAAGGTCCTTTCCAACCTTTATGATTCTATGATTCTATTACTGGCATGTTATCAACATTGTTTTATCCACAAATCCAAAACACACCACTATATAGGCTGCTATCAAGAAAGTTAACACTATCCCAGCCAGATCCAGCATACCCTTGATTTAGTGCACAGTGCTTCTTGTTATGCTATTATAAT
>NW_009708477.1:0-909 GCF_000703405.1 Apaloderma vittatum | reverse complement strand
TTAGGGTTAAGGTTAGGATTACGGTTTGGTCTTAGGGCTGGGGTTAGGGTGAGGATTAGGTTAGGGTTAGGGGCTAGGGTTAGGGTTAGGGGCTAGGGTTAGGGTTAGGGGTTAGGGTTAGGGTCATTAGGGTTAGGTTTAGGGGTAGGGTTAGAGTTAGGGTTAGGCATTAGGGTTAGAGTTAGGGTTAGGTTTTAGGGTTTAGGGTTAAGTTAGGGGTTAGGGGTTAGGGTTAAGTTAGGGGTTAGGGTGAGGGTTTAGAAGGATAGGGTTAGGGTTAAGTTTTAAGATTTAAGGATAGGTTAGGTTTAACGGTTAGGGTTGTGGTTCAAAGCCATTAGGGTTAGGGGTTAGGGTTAAGATTAGGCAGTTAGGATTAACAGGTTAGGGCTAAGGTTTAAGGTTAGGGTTAGGGGTTATGGTTGGGGTTAGGGCAAGGATTAGTGGTGGGGTTGTAGTTAGGGTTAGCGTTGGAATTAGTCGTTAGAGTTGTGTGTAAGGGTTAGGGGTTGGAGTCAAGGTGAGGATGAAGGTTAGATGTTAAGTGTTAGGTTTAGGGGTTATGGTTTAGGGTTAGGGTTAGTGTTAGGGGTTAGGGTTTGGGGTTTAGGGTTAGTTTTTAGAGATATGGTTAGGATTAGGGGTTTGGGTTAGGGATTAGTGTTTAGGGTTCGGGTTAGGGTTAGGGATTGGAGTTAGGTTTGGATAATGGGTTAGGGTTTGGTTTTAAGAGTTAAGATTTAGGGGTTAGAGTTAGGGCTAAGATTAGTGCTCGTTAGGGTTAGGGTTAGGGCTTAGTGGTTAGGGGTTAGGTATAAATTTATGGTTAGGGGTTGGGTTTAGGGGTTGGGGTTAGAGGTAGGGGTTAGGGTTAAAGTTTAGGGTTAAGATTAGGGGTTAGGGTTAGGG
>NW_009708476.1:40052-54865 GCF_000703405.1 Apaloderma vittatum | reverse complement strand
TCCCTTCCAGTCTAGGCCATTCTATGATCTGTAATAAAAGCTAGAGGAACATTCCAGATATTTAATAACTTAATTGCTAAACATATTGCACAAACATAAAGCAAGTCACTATACCTCAGGTTTCAGATCTCTGTGGACTACGCCAACATCATGCATATGGCTCACCGCTGAAACAAGTCTGCGCATAATATGACTGGCTTCAGTCTCACTGAAATGTTTCTTTTTCTGAATACGTTCAAGCAATTCTCCTCCCTTCAGCAATTCCATTACGAGAAACGTATGAAGCTGAAACAATAAAGAATATGGCATGTTAGAAATGTAACGTTACAAGCCAACATTCATTCAGGAGCTAGATGCTATTCTGATAGGTTATCAGAGTTTGAAGAAACAAAACTGCTGCTCACAGCAATTCAGAAGACCAGTAAGAAGCACTAAAGTGCGTTGCAGATGACATTTTTCCACCCGTATTTACTTACAACAATGCAATGCTGCCATGTAAATGGACAAATTCATAAGGAGACAAAATGCCTTTTTCTTTAGGCTAACAAATAAAGCTGGAAAAAGGTAGACTTTTTGCTGTTCACGCCTGTTCCGATCTAGGGATATGTTTCTAGTAAAATGCATAGGAATTATTAAAATTACAAAATCCTCTTAGAGTACCCTGATACTTTATTGTGAAATCAAAAATTGTCTAGAATGTCTTCCAATTTCATGTCCTATGGAGTAGAAGCCAAAAACACTTTATCATTAGAATCACAATAGATATCTTCCCAAACATCAAAGAGTTCCTTGACTATAAGACAGTATTAGTGCACAATCAATGGGAACTCAAAACGCCTTGCAAAGAAGCAAAAGGCAGACTTTTAGGACAGGAATGCGAAGTTAACATTCTCAAAAGGCCATGGATGCAGGCACACGATGGCTTCTAGCACTTCCTTCCCCTGAACAACAGTAACAGACATAATATTTGCAAGCAAAGAAAAAAGTTCCATGAAGAGGTCAAAAAACGATATTCAAAGTAGCAGTCAGCAACATAAGGTGAACAGTATTTAGATATCAAGGAATAGAAGTAGATCTATCACACAGAAATCAGTAACACATCTTAGAACAAACAAGGTTATCTACTAGTCACATTGCTAGTAGTACTTGTAAATATCCTCTCCTGCAAATTTTCTTTATGTCTTGGGAATGACAGGAAAGTCAGAAAGGATAAACAGATTTTTCTCTGCTAGAAAGCTGCTGGTGGCTCACCAAACCAGACTGCAACCCACTACTCAGCAGTTGGATTACTAATGTCGAATTTAATCAGACTTAGCAGAGCAGGTTAGAAATGGGAATTTTTTTATTTATTTTTTTTTTGAGACAAACCACAAAAATGTTAAAACTAGAAAATTTTGATCAGTTCTGGCCTTCAGAATAATGTACATGAGTAATTTGGAAGATAACACCTAGGAGCTACAAGAAGCAATTAAAAAACACAATAGCTGGTCTGGCTGAGAATAGTCCATTCAGTTGTAATCTGAAGAACTTTTTTTTTTTCATATATTCCTGAGTATAGTCATTTTACTGAAAGAAAAGTGAAAACAAGTATCCTGTTCTACACACTTACTCATTCTGTACATAAATACTTTTATAAAAGCTTCCATAACATTAAAGATTACAGTACAGATCTTCCATCCTCCCAGCTCATTTTAGAAGTGCTTCACACGAGCACTCTGCTGGTCCTTGTATAAAGAGCACGATGGGGATAGACTGGGATACATGGGGAAGCAAGAGAGCCTCTGTTCTGTAGCAAAACCATAGACTAGAGTCACAGAGTACTTTAGGTTGGAAGAGACCTCTGCAGAACACGTGTTAGAAATCTCTAGCTCAAATGAGGGCAAATCCCCAAATTAGATCAAATTACAGCTTATTGTATGCTGTGGAGCTTGCATTAGACTTAGGAAAAAGACAACTGAGGTCTCTAAATAAACCTTAAACTCAGTGTATTTTCAAATAGAGGCTCTGCTTTCACATCTGGTAATTTAGCAAGCTACTTCATTATCTCCACTAAGTTACACACCTAGCTTTTCTTTTTCTTACATATTAGTAATCTTTGTATGCAAGATATCCAAATTATTTCACAAATACTGTTTTCCTTCCCCTGGAACTGTCAGGAAGTACCTCAGTATCACAGACATGGAAACTGGGCCATGATTACACTATAGGACGATTAATGAAGTAGACCAAGGACAGAACCAGAATCCAGGGCTAATTCTTCCAAATATTTTTGTGATTTGCAAGAATAATTGAAACTTCCCTTGAATGCACGACTCCTGCTTCATCTATACTGGCTAGGCAAAATTCCTAGGAAAAAGGCTGCCACCACAGTAACAGTTAACTTAACTCCTAAAAGTTCTTAGGCAAACACATGGCAATGTGTTGGCAAGAGCTGATTATAATTTCTTTAAAATACCTGGTCATGATAAACTTCATGTAACTTCACTACATTCGGGTGTCCTTCGCAGAGTTTCAGAGCTGTTATTTCTCTTTGGGTGTTGGCTTCCATTCTGGAAAAATTGAGCAGTCATTTTGTACCAATTTTACTGAGGAAATTGCACATTCATAGTGTTATACCTATTTTTTAAAATTGGTTGCAACAAAGACTTTTTTCATATTACAATTGCTTGAAAACAATTAAAAGCATATTCTAAGTAAGCGGAGCATATTCTAACTAAGCAGAGCAAAACACTCCATACAACCCTGCAAATTAGGACATTAAAAAAAACACACCCAGATCAAACAATGTTTTTGATGCAACTGCAACTTGCTAGAGCAAAAGCTGAAATGATATTATAGAATAGTTTCTGTCTAAAACAAACCTTTCCCTTAGTCCAGGGCAATTTGACTTCACCTCTGTTCCTACAAATATTGGTTAGTTCAGCTTTATCACGAAGACTCAAATTATTGGCCCAATCCTTTTCCATTCTTAGAGCATATAAATACTTCCAAAGCTATCCAGAAACTATGAGCTCCTACTTGAGGAAAAAAAAAAAAAAAAGAGTAACTTCATCTATATGAGAACTGTGTTATATAAACGAACCCTGAAGAGGTCATTGTAAAAATATGAAATGGAAGAGATAAGAGATTGGCTCCCAGGCAAAAAAACATCACACAAATTCTCTTTCAAGTACTGACACCTATAGTCAAAAGGAAACACTGTGAACTTCATAAAAGCTATGTGAATGAGGACAGAGCACAACATTTTGTTTTCTACTAAATATGTAAATATGTAGATTTATTTGGGGCAAATAGTACCTGAAAATTGTTGCCAAAACTCTCTCCAAGAAAGGCTAATCCTGCACTGACTTCCAGAATGGCCTTATGGATAACACAGGTAGAATGTCTCACCACAGGTGTTCTTAATTTTTGGTTGCATTTTTCTGTCTTTCTGCATGCTTCATACAATCAACAAGCAAACTAAGCTGCTTCACCAGCAACTCTGCTGATGTTGTTTTTAAACCAAAAGTGATTTCAGTTCCTTAATAAAAAAAGACTCAGTCTTTCCCCCTGCATTACTACCAGAATAAGGTGGACCTAGGAAACAGATAAAAAAGGTTCAGTACTATGAGCACAAACATTTGAAATCTGTGCGTATACTTTTCTATAAATAATATTTATAATAATTTATTACTATTAATAGTTATCGTCTCAGATTTTAAACAGACAATATAATGAAAAACAAAAGGGAGGTTCTAAAACAGTAACTCAAGCAATTTTACAGGACTCCACTGTTTCACTGGCCTTCAGACACCCAGATAAACCTCAAATTGTTGGATGGAGGCAGGTCCAGCACTACTAACAAGGCAATGTCACAGAGGAACTCTTGATCTGAGCTTTCACCTCAAGTACTACGAAAAGGTTTGCCTATGTGTGTGATTCACTTTTTTCACACCTCTGAGGGGTAGGCATGAAAGACTGTCTAACTTTGAGGCAAATAAGTTATTAGAGACCTACTACAGCTCTCCTTTTAGCAAAAGTTATAGTGTGGTCCTCAGAGCAGTATTATTCACAGTTTAACAACTTCTTATTCAAGGCTGGCTGGTGTCCAGCTATTCAGAGCGTGACCTTACCACTACCTGCAAATACTACACAAACACACTCTGGGTCTGCTCGCAGCCTGAAATCCTAAATAAATCTCTGTATACAGACCACTTCTTACCTTCATTTAGCCTGGTCCACCAAGATGAAGGAGAAAGAGCTAAAAAACCTGTGAGTAATATCACTTAGGGGCGTATTTCCTAAAAGTCAACACTAGCTTAAGATGAGATGGGAGGACTGATCTGCAGCTCTGCATGCACCACAGGAAAAAATTTTGAATGTAGACAAAAGATAGAGATTTCCAGATTAAAATACCAAATGTAGGTGTCTACTGTGTATTACTTGTCTAAGGGCTCATTATAATGAGCAAAATTCTAGTTAATGAATCTTACTACTTCACTGTAAAATACATACCTAGAGTAGGATTCAGTGACCTAAGCATAGGAAAGCCTGGAAGACATCAGCCATGAAGACATCTACAGAAAAGGTAGTAGTCACAAGACTGATGGGAACTGGAGGACAGAAAGGACACCAACAGATGCTGAAATGGCACTACGCAGATGCCTATGTTTAAGTTACTGAATCCTACTGCTAGCACCTGGTCATTTGAGTCTGCCTGTAGGCTCCACTAATAGTTCTGAGTAGGCCTCCATTAATGGTAGCAGAGCTTAGAAAACTGACTCAAACACCTATATTTAGGTGTCTTATTCTTGAACTTATCCTATCCGAAAAGCATGTGATGAAACACTTAGGTCTAGTAGACAATTACTTCTAAAGTCTGGAAAAACAGAGGTACAGCCAAATGTCTTGGAGAAGAGATCACTGTGAACTATCATTCTCATGGCAGAACACTTACACTTTCCTTTCTTGCCAGTGTTCTACAACACACTAGGGATATATTTATTCCCCTCAAAGAATCCCTTAGCTTTATTTTTCTCTGGGCAGAAATTGACAGAAGTATCTGTTCTGGAAGAGGACCAGATGGTCCCCACGTAGAAAGCAAGTCAGCTACCTCCACTGTGGTGTTCTCTTCAGAACATTCAAGAAACAAAATGCAACTTGCAATTCTATAGTCTAATTCCATTTTACACACACAATTAATTAGATCTGAGGCAACTCACACCACAGATCTTTTTTAACGACAATGTCCTAGGTAATCAATTGGGCTGCTTAGGAAAGGGAGCTAGCATAAGCCTACATTCAGTTCACTTAGGTCTAAAGATAGGAGGGCCTTATACCTTACTCTGCCTTCGAGCAAAATAAGGGCAAATTAGGGTAGGGTACAACTAGTAACTGGAAAAGTACTCTTTTGGTTTCTTCTTGTGTCTTCCCCAACAAGAACAACATTTTGTTTTAAAAGACTCTGAGAATCTTTTAAATGTCATAAGTTTCTGTAGATTCTTCAAATAGGAAATTATTTTAAAGTTATTTTTTCACTTCCAAAAACGTAGCGAACATTATTCTAATCCATGGGTGACAGTAAGCAAAGAAAATATTTTTAGTGTCTTATAGAATATTTATACCTTTTGCTAATTATTTTTACTGCATACTCTTGGCTAGTTTTCTTGTGTAAGCACTTTCGACAAATGGAAAAACTTCCTTCTCCCAATGGTTTCTCTTTCAGATCCAGTTCATAATGATGATAAAATGGAGAGTCCTGTTAGGAAACTGTCTGTATTTAGTTCTGCAGAATACTTTTAGTATATACAGTCAAAGACAAAGAATAAAGTTTCACGAGAATTTTTCATCTGCATTTAAAATTGTAGAAGAGCTATCTTCTTGATAAATTATCATCTTAACTTCTATTTAATAAAATGCATAAACTTTATTCTAACAATCAAAGCGTAAATCTTACATTACATTAAACAAACATAATCACTAAATAAATCATTACTAATACAATAGTTTAGGATACAAAATATTCAGACAAACAAGATCAAAGATGGCTGTACATACATTTATCCACAAAACTATGTGCTCGTTTGAGGACATCACAATAGCATGTGTTCTTATAAGGCTTCACACAACTATACATACTATGGGGCAAACACATCCTAAAAGGATTTCTCGTATAATTGAAGTAGATTCAAAAGTATCTACAATGGTTGGCTCAGTAAGAACCATCAGGAGTCAAATTACTATTACTACTATGCTCTGGTGTTCTGGAAGACCAGATAATCACCTAATTTTTCAGATTAAACTTCAACCACTTCTTAAGAGTACCACATGCAAATTATATTTTTGGATCATTGAAGGAGCCATTACAGAGAACAGATAAATGAATAACGATCATTTTGTAATCTGTACTCTAGTTTGTGATTGCTGCTTTGAAAGTGACACGCAGCTCCAAGTTAATCAAATTAATTCAGCTCTTGATATTAACATTACCTTCATCATAGCACTTCTGGCAATAGTTGTAGTTCCAGGCCGCTCATCCCCCATATAAAATTGAAGAGGATCTACTGTAGCTGCATTGCGTTTAAACAAAATAGAAGGTGCAACGAAAGAATACCCCTATGAAATTACAAAAAAGCATGGCGTGAAATTGCTGCACACAATCCTACTGCATACAAAGCATTAGAAGTTTCAAAGAAATCAGAATTTTCATAACATAATACAGAAACCATAACTGGCTCACTGATGGGTAGATATTACTGTGTTCAATGTGAACAGGTTATCTTCCTGGAATTCCTTGTAGGATTCTCCACAGTTATAGATAAAATAAATGAAAAAAAAAAATATACAATCTAGTCAGTAATACTAAAAATATGGCTCAGCTTCAATTGTTTGCAATAGTGGTAAGGGCTCATACTTCAAACTAGCTAGCTTCCCAGAACACCTTTAAATTAAGGCATGGAATATTTCTAATGTTGTGATGTAAGCATTAAAAAATTTTAAATGGCAAAACAAAATAGGCATTGTATTAATGACTGGGTATTAAAACAAGACCAGCTCTGGCTACCACCACAAAATGAAATCAGATAGTATTATGCCATGCATATATGGCTTGCTACAGCCACTACAAATCTAGCAACTTCCAAAATATGATGCTATATTCCTCTATAGTAAGCATTAAGCTGCTCAGACCCCAAGAATAAAAAACAACAAAACACAAAGAGGGGGAGGAGAGAAAGCAATCTGAACTGCTGTTCACCGCTGCAGCTTTGGTACCAAGTTGGCTGCACATGAGCTGTTTCTGCTCGTTTGATGTCCAGACTGTGCAGTCCAAGAAGGGATCGTTCTTCAATAGCCCAGAGGAAATGATCAGGAAAGCTTTGCTACTGATCTGTATATAGTAGCCTAGCAATCAGAACACTCCTGTAGGATGTGCAAGGCCTACTTTCAGCTGCGCAGTAAGCTGCCTCTTCCCAAAGGAATATCTCGACTGCAGCATAATGTGGACATGGGCAAACTACACTGGTGGTGTTGAAGCTGGTAGCCCAGGCTGGGGAGTCAAAATGACAAGACTCATAAGGAGCTAAGAACCGATAAGGACAGACTGTCGTTATTCCAGGCAGGGAGGACATTCAGCTAGGAACAGCAACACACGGCATTTTATGCTTGCAGTAGGACTGTTTCCATCTTTCTCATTTTGCAATTGCTGAACAAACAGCCCCGAGAATTGAGATTGGATATTACATAGTTAATTCCCAATAACTTAGAAGGTAGGATAAAAAGAGGCATCTATACATGTGGAAGTGCTCAATAAATTAATTTTTTTAAAGTTAATGTGAATTTTTAAAATACCTGAAATATTCTTTCTGAAGTCTGAGGCGTAGCTGCAGGAGAATACGTTGGATCCATTTCTGTAAACTCTTCTGCAAAGTTACTGACATCCAACTCATCTCTGATTACAGGTTTAAATGGAGCTGGTACTTTTTTGGCAGCCAAATCATCCCAATTCATATTCTAAACCAAAACAGGAAAATAAATTTGACCACATGAAAATTTAACAGAAACAGATACCGGAAAGAGAGACTTATCTAGAGCTACGAGGATGGTCAAGGAACTAGAATATCTCTCATATGAAAAAAGACTGAGAGAACTGAGGCTGTTTAGTCTTGAAAAGAGAAGGCTGAAAGGGGACCTTATTAATGTATATAAAGACCCGAGGAGTGGGGGTCAAGAGGAAGGTGCCAGTCTCTTCACAATTTTGCCCAGTAATAGGACAAGGAATAATGTGTGCAAGCTGGAACACAGGATGTTCTGCCTCAACACAAGAAGAAACTTCTTTCCTGTGAGGGTGCCAGAGCCCTGGCACAGGCTGCCCGGAGAGGCTGTGGAGTCTCCTTCTCTGGAGACTTTCAAAACCCCCCTGGACACGTTCCTGTGTGACTGCCTTGGGGGATCCTGCTCTGGCAGGGGTTGGACTAGATAATTTCTAGAGGTCCCTTCTAATTCTGAACATTCTATGATTCTATGACTTGTCCAGAAAAAAACAGTCCTAATTCCATTCAAATTATGCCCTACTAGGTAAAATTAAGAAGTATCATATGTACATAGATAGAATCCAATTTAAGAAAAAAACAAAGTCAAAGAAATTCAACAGTGGAGATAAGTCAAATAATTAGGGTAGCAGCCCTTACATTTATTCCTCTACTTCAGAGGAAACAACATTTTTATTTTGTGAGTCATATTGCATGCATGCACTATAATCAACTTTTCTTTGCTGGTTTCTATGCTTAATTACTAATCTCAGCTTCCAGAGTCCCAAGAGTATAACACTTCTGGATTTTTACTTAAATGCATGGCTAGAAGTTTGCTAGTAGTATCACTACTGTTTAAGAGTGGAACTGAAATGAAGTCAAGGTTAGAAAGTGTTATGAGGGGAAAAAAAAGTAACTTTCAAAACAGCGAATAAACAATGTTTAAGTCTACTTTGATAGACTCTCGCATAAGAGGAAGGAGATACAGAAGAACCGAGAAGAAATCCAGAAGTTAGAAAGACAAGATATTGCCCATGCTGAATGTTACAATTACATTGAAAATATTTATTTGAAAGGCTTAATTTATATTAGCAGCTTTAAATACTTCAAAATTTTATACTGATTAAAAATATATTTAGCCTCAGGAGCATCAGAAATAGATACTTAGTTTTTTTCAAAGAAACTACACAAACCATTTTAATCACAATGGATGGAACAGCACAGATGCTATACACAAATCCAATCTTTGTCACTGTTTAACACCAAATGATAATACAGTGAAACCTGACCAGAATTCAAAACTACTAAACAAGACTAAATATTTAATTAGGCAAAGGAAAATCAGAAGAGGTGTTTATCACTAATGGTGAATTTTATCAATAATCAAATTTTACTAATAATGTTAGTGTTAAACTTTGTTTTTTAAAAAAAGAAAACACACAATGTAATTTAAGTGTTTTCTATTAAACCGAGTTTAAGTAGTGAATATTTTGGCTGCTTCAAACAACTGTTAGAAACAGACAGAATACATTAAAAATCTACCTTCCCCTTCTTTTAGCATATAAAAAATCCACATGAATAAACAGATATTCTTAAAATCTACCTTCACCCTCTTTTAGCATATAAAAAATCCACATGAATAAACACAGATATTCTTACAAACAACAATGCGATTAACAATCTGTTAACATAGTGTAAGTGGTATCTGGGGAGTTTTGTTTGTTTTACCTGGAAAAAGGGATGCTGTTTGATTTCGTCAGCATCAGTGGGACCACAACCCAGCCTCTTCTTGGGGTCTTTCATCAGAAGACGCTGAATTATATCCTTAGACAGTGCACTCATTTCCTGTGGATAAGGTGGCTCACTTTTTAATATTCTCCTGTAAAACAAATAGCACAACAATTATTTAGTAATTACTTAATGTGATAACTGTTAAATGAAAGAGTTACCACACTAATGATAGTGTTTCACATTTGACTTATGTACCAGAAGACAGGAGGATGACAAATGTGAAGTCAGCCTTGTGGAGTTTTTTTTTAAATAAAGAAAGATTTGAAGAAATGCAGACATGAAACAACATCTGTAGGAGATTAATTTTGTAACTTAATTCACAAAAGAAAAACAGTTCTCATTTCATACATACTGATCTTGCTATTACTATTCAAAAGGAAATCTCATAGCTACAGCAGATAGCTCCACAATGACATCAACATGTCCAACAGCAGTCAAAAACCTGACCGAAAATAAAAAGATACACCCTTGGGCCATTTGAGGTTTGCTTGCGCTTGGCACACTGTGTGCAGCGCTCATGTCCTACTCGCAAACAGACATCTGAAAAGCTTTAGAGAAGTGAAATAAGGTTAATCAGAAATGTGGAATGTGTTCCTTCATAAGAAGATCTACAAAAAAGGCCAGAACTATCCAGCTTAGTGAAGAGTGGACTGAAGTGGACCGGGCACAGTGCTCCCCTCAACATGACAAGTGGTAAAGAGAAAGCAGATAGGAACCTTGCTGTCTCTTTCAATACAAGAACTAGAAGCCACCAAATTAAGCTACTTAGAAGTTGAAAACCTTGGAAGCCTAACTAGAATCACATTTCATTACCTACCTTTTATATGTGTAGCTCCCATAGTTTTAAATACAGAGGAAGGCAAGTTTTCCTTTAGTTACTCTAAATAGAGGTGCTGAAGCTAAGGACTTGCCCACAGCAAGCGTGTTGGAACTAGATGATCTAACCCAAACCACCCTATGATTCTATGACTCTGAAGGAAAATTGAGAATGCACAAAGACAACAAATACCAAAAAACCATCAATAGGCTTTATAAGATACACCCACAAAACCCTGTAGCATTCAGAACCACAGAACTGTTGAGGTTGAAAGGGATCTCTGGAGATCATCTGGTCCAGCCCTCCCTGCTCAAACATAGTTACCTACAGCCAGTTGCCCACAACCATGTCCAGATGCCTTTCTTTATCTTCAAGAATGGAGACTCCACTACACCCATGGGCAATCTGTGCCAGTGCTCAGTCATCATCACAGCAAAAAAAACCAAAGTATTTCCTGGCCTTCAGAAGGAACCTCCTGTGTCTCCATGTGTGCCCACTGCCTCTGGTCCATGCATGGGCACCACTGGAAAGAGCCTGGCTCCTTCTTCTTTGGCCCCTCCCTTCAGCCGTTTATGCACATGGATGAGATCCCCCTGAGCCTTCCCTTCCCCAGGTGGAACAGTCCCAGCTCTCTCAGCCTTCCTGTCGTGTTTCGGTTCCTCAGTTGTTCTTAACAGCCCTTTGCTGGACCCTCTCCCGTGTGTTTATGTCTCCCCTGTACTGGGGAGACTAGAACAGGACCCAGTGCCCTACGTGTGGCCACACCATTGCCGAGTACAGCAGAAGGATCACCTTTCTCAACCTGCAGCCCAGGATATAATTTTGCTGCCTTTGCTACAATGGCACGTGACTGGCTCACGTTCAACTTGGTGCCCATGTATCTATGTGCACATTCTCACTGTGCTGACTTAAGGAAGCATGATACATAGAGTAAGGACTCAGAATGCCTCCACTAAACACAGACTGAAAGATTCTGAAGCTATGACAACCTGTGAGGCTGAAATTATGAGGTTGTAGCAGCACTAAACCCTTAATTTTTTTATGTCTCTGATGGAGCTGATTATTGCAGGACACTTTATTTGTTTGAAGTTACTACATGACATGTGCTCAGAATCAGCAATCCCATGGGAAATTTTTTATCTTAAAATATGTAACTTCTTGGATTACTCCAAAAATAGATGCAAAGGGACTGCTTCCTTAATAATCTTGTCCTGCCAGCGTGGAAGGACAAAACCAAGTTCAAAATGCACACATCCCAGGAGATATGTGCATAGTATCCTGTTCCAAGGAAACAAACCAAGAGGCTAACTTACTTTGTCTATTTAAGTAACACTGAAATGAGTTAGAAAAATACAGTCTGAGTTTTAAGAAGGATTGTATCTTTAAAGAATTCAAGGATGATCTCCAATAAGGGTCTAAATCACAGTCACTCTGCTTAGCAGAAGTAACAGTAACTAAGCAGAAGTAACCTCTGGACACGCTTACAGAAAGAAGAAAGCACAATATTGCCAAATGATTTCTTCATTAGAGATGTTAACGTCAAATTTAAATATCATTAAACAAGAGGATTCTTACACTGTAGGATTGATGGAGAGGTAAAGATTCAGCCTCTTCAGAAATCATCCAGTTTCAGAAAGGGAAAGCAGTTAATAAAGTAAGAAAATCTTCCTGTTGTAAGACAGAAGACAGGACATCTTGATAGCAAAATTACTTAGTTTACAGAAGGGCCAATAAAATCTACAGTTTCTTCTTAGCTTGAAAATCACTTCAGTTAGAGGAGTCCAATGAAATGTATTTATCAATCTTTCTGATGAGAAAGTCCAGAAGGTATATCACAAACACCCTGGAAAGAGACAAGTTCTGTTCCAACACTCAGAAAGGGGGGACGAAATCCCACCCTAAGTCAGTATTTTTTAAAATCATTTTCTAAAGCAACGAGACTGAGACTTCAGGATGTCCTTAGAATCCAAAAGAGAAACTCTAGAGCATTTTTCTGTCTGAAAAATGCCAGAGATTACAGATGGCCAAGTCAGATAAAAAAATGAAAGTATCTCTGAAAAAGAAGCTGAAGTGGGATAATGAGTAACATGAGCAAAGATAAATGCGTACGATTTCTCTACATAGCCTCAGAAGATCATTCTCCACAGCAGTGATGCTTGTAAGGGCTAACAATAAGATTCTTGCCCATGTCTGATGTAAATACAAATATTCACATCAGAAAGAGGGAAGAACAAACATAAGCAGTGGAATGTTTTTTACAGAATCCTGCACTGCAAAGTTACCAAAAAATTCTTAGTCAAAAGGAGTACTTACACAGTAAGAACACCAGCAAGTCTCACCCTTCTAATTGCAGATTTCCAGTGACATACCATGTGTCTTTGGTCAGCCTGAGAACTGCAATTAGTTGTACCATTGATGCGGTACCTAAGCAGAGTGCTAGGTGAAACTGAGACAGGTTTATAAAGTAACTTTTTAAATTACCTGACATTCTGCTCTTCGGGTCTACCCAATGACCAAAACCCCTCCTTAAAATTCTTGTTGTAAGGAATCCCTTACAAAGATTACACCCGTCAAAACAATTAAAATACATATTTTGCCAACAATAGTTCAGTGTAACCCCATATTTTACCTAACGTTAAAATTCTGTGGCCACAGCATCAATAATTCCTGTCTTTTGCCAAGATTGCTGTTTTAAATATTTTGGTTTTATAGGCAGAATTAACACAAATTAAGTAGGTTTTAGCTATATGAAAAGCAAGCTATGATTATATTGAGGGATATCTTCCAACCGCTGAGCTTCCTAGAGCCCCCTGCAGAGCAGGCAGCATTCTACCACGCTGTACAAGTGCACTCCACTTAAGCTGCATTTGTACTTGCCAGTGGCATTCGTTCATAAATATTTTTGAGGTTGACTGATACTATAAAATATTCATGATGCTCTGGACTGTTTCACAGAACCACACTACAGAAGCGATCAAGAACGCAGTTAATTTCTATAGAACTTCCAGGAACTATGTAAAATTATAATGGTACTGAAGTATATGAAGCTGTATACACATTAATTAGGATGGAAAGCAAGCTGCCAGAAAAGAAAGACCATATGAGATCAACACGTGAGAGAGCAGAGATTGGTAAACATTAATCAAATAGCTTGATCGAGTAAAGAGAGTCTGGCTTCACTAGTACGGCACTAGTGAACTGTTGTATGGAACGGTAATTCACTCAAGGCTCTAATAGCAGCCCATAAAGCATTCAGAGAAAGCTTGCTGTATGTGTCAAAGTCTTTCATGGGCTTGTCTATGCTTCTGAAAAGAAGCTATAGCCTTTAGCATCAACTTTCGTTTCCTTTTCTGAATCACCTCTGTCTTACCACATATTTCATGTTTACAAGGTGCAGCAATGGTGACAGAAGTAAGGAGGAAGAATTAAGCATTCCAAGTGGCAACTGTGGACAAAGCTAGTGAAGGACTGTTCTGCTGCATTTTCTGCTTCTCCTAACCTAGTACAACCTGTCTGAGCTTGGATGAGGAAATTACCCCTGCTGGTGAGAGCACTCTTGCTGTACCAAAAACAACTTGAGAGAAACCATCCCTTGCATAGGTCAAGGGGCTTACCACTTTGAAGCCCTGGATCATTTCCATCCTACCCTTCTGCAGGCAGACTATGCAGAGCTAAAAGCTAACCCCATTGGCATGGCTCTTCAGGAACTTAAGCTCCAATGACTTTCTCCCATAAATACTACAGACCAAGAACACATACGATAATGTGAAGGACATGCTAATGAATGATAAGGCATAGGCGGTGCTTAATCTTCAGTGAGGAGGGGATACAGCAGGGAAATTACACCTTGACCATTAGACGCTCCTCCTCTTTACCAGTATCTTTCAGAGTCATTCCTGTTTAACAGGTGCAGGCTTCTGAGCAGCACTAATCAGTGAAAGAATTTGCTGATCTTGTTATGAAAAATTCATAGAGTTGCTACCACTCGTAGTTTAATTACACAGACCGACCACAGGTCTCTTATCTCTTCCTTACCAAAGCAGTAGAAATAGGGTATGCTGGCTGCACAGAAGGCACTGCATGTAAAACCAACCAAAAATGAAAGAAACATGTGCCAAAGGCTTATACTACAACGACAGTCCAAAGAGAACTTGAAGAGGATTCTGACCTCATTCATTTAAGGGTGATAATCTTAAGGA
>NW_009708476.1:39016-40021 GCF_000703405.1 Apaloderma vittatum | reverse complement strand
AATGCCCTTGCCACGCTCAATGAAGGCCTTATAAAGACAGTATCACTGGGAATTCTCCAACACGAACAGCAGATTGCTCCCAGTGGTTAAGATAAAATGAAAGGGAAAATCATGGTTAGTCAGAAGTTGAAAGATACTCTCTTACTTTTCCATTTTAGTTAATTCTGCAAACACCTAAACTAATCAAAAACTCTGATGCACTGCATAGCTGAGAAAAATCCAATTTACGTCAAAGAAAATTAATATATCTATTGACAACAGGACCACTTTAGCAATTTGACTTATTGAAAATGTGATCAATTTATCTTTCAGAATTAGACTGACCAATTGTCATGGGTTTGAGTCTGGTGGTGTTTTTTTTAAAAGTGGAAGTAGACTTGTGTGAAGCTTTGAGAGCCTCCCCCATGCCCAGGAAGGAGTCAGACCTGCCTCTGGCCAGGGCCAGGCCAGTCAGCACCTCTGCCATCAAGGTATTCAAGAGGTGACCCCACTGCTCTTTTTTTCTCTCTTTTGGTTTCTCTTGTCTTGAGCTGTCCTGTCTTTGATATTCAGGAGTTTTTTCTGTTGGAGGAGGAGGAGGTTAGAGGAGAACAAAAGAACATTACCCTGAGAAGAAAGAGGGGAAGAGGAGGAGAAGAAAGAGGGGAAGAGGAGGAGAAGAAAGAGGGGAAGAGGAGGAGAAGAAAGAGGGGAAGAGGAGGAGAAGAAAGAGGGGAAGAGGAGGAGAAGAAAGAGGGGAAGAGGAGGAGAAGAGTCCCAGAGAAGAAAGAAAGGAAGAAGGCTGCTGCAGCAGGACCGTTCCCTGAACCCCCGTGGTGGCTGAGATGACATCTCAGTTGAGGGAACTGACAGCAGCAAGAACATCCAGGATGTGTCTGTACATGCAGAGCTCCATGTAAGAGGGGACAGAGATTGAGCATCAGCGGGAGACAGGCCCAGAGTGATCTGTGGCCCTGAGGGACTCATGATGAGGAAGAGGTGGACACCATGTGGCAGGGAGGAGGG
>NW_009708476.1:16533-38910 GCF_000703405.1 Apaloderma vittatum | reverse complement strand
TGGGGGGGGGGCGGGGCAGAGGAGGTAGCCAGGAAGATAGGAGGCAGAGTCTATTTAAGAACAGTCGTATCTACTGATGTTTTCCTCTCACTATCCTACTTCATAAGTGGTGGTGGTGAATTAAATCTATGTTTTCCTCCCCAATTTGCTCTGGTTCTTTATCTGTCATCTCAAATGGCAGATTATTACCCTCCCTATCCCTAATCTCAAACCCCTGGGCCTTTTTAGTTGAATTGTCTCCCTCCACATCACTGTGGAATTGGAAGTGAGGTGACAAGAGAGCTG
Organism: Apaloderma vittatum; assembly: GCF_000703405.1. Taxonomy (NCBI): domain Eukaryota; kingdom Metazoa; phylum Chordata; class Aves; order Trogoniformes; family Trogonidae; genus Apaloderma; species Apaloderma vittatum. The sequence continues at coordinate 38,625 of NW_009708476.1, read as the reverse complement.
AAGACTGCATGGTTCTTTGTCCCAGTCAGCTTGAACCACGACAGCAATCTATAAACCATGTAAAAAAAATTCTATTAAATATATCCACTGAGCAATCATTTTAGGAAGCATAAGCTATGGAAAACTAAGTAAACAAAAGGTACTTGAACAAATTAATACCAATTCATTATTGGAAACCATAACTATGTAACTTGTTTAAAATAGTGACAGTGAGAAAAAAAAACGAGTTACAAGGAAGGAAGTCGAGGAAGTTTATGTGTCAACCGAAGAAACATTTTATAGGCAAGAGAAGTAAAACAAAACCCAACTATTTTGGTCAAGATGCAGACATAAAATACGTGATCCTGACATAGAAGCCACCTCTGACTCTCCACCATGATTAGCCTGAAAGCTGATGCCTGAACCTGACTGTGAAAGAGATAATAAAAACATCAAAAGTACAGAACATGAAGCTTATCTTGCTTCCACTAAGTAAAAGACACAATCAGATAATGAAAAACTAAAAGGACCATCATACCTGACCACCAGAAACATGAGGCTTGTTAAAGAACTGTTAATATAGACATTTTAGTGACATATAATCAGGGCCTTCAGAACTGTATTTTAAGCATCACCAAAGAGATACAAATACATCCTGAGGTCCAGGGAAAGAAAGCAATCCCAAGCTGAAACTCTGTAAAGGTCAGAGGAACACACTTCCAAAGCAGAGTTTCCACCTTCACATTTGAGAATGACTCTACTGAACTCCCTGTCATCTCAGAACTACTAATGTCAGATTCTGTTCTGAGCAGTCATATCTGTATGTGCATCCCTAGTTCTAGGCCAGTCAGAGACTTTGACCAAATACTTACGACTTCCTTGAAACTATCCGCTTTTGAACTGATCTGGAGACAGTCACTGATGTAATTCACATTATTCATTAACTCTGCTGCAATTAGCAAGTTAAAGCATATTTAGGTTAGAGAATGTGATTTCTGTTTAGAATAACTTTGTCATCAAGAAAGAAGCTCACACCGACTCACATCTCCGTGTCACTGTCAGTGACTTCATTACCACGGGCAGCTGTAAATATCTGATGAAATTACCTGCAATTCAGTTTTTCATCAGTTTAGAGAGAAAATGAAACTAGAAAGATCAAAGATAGTCACGAAGAGAATTTGAAACCTCTTACAGGCATAAAATTATCTAGAGTCTACATCACAACTCAACAGAAAACTTTATAGAAAAGGCTGCAGCCATAATTAAAAGAATTCACAATATTAAAAAAAAAAAGGAGTATTAAGTGTAAATTGTGACTATGTGAAACATCAACAGGAATAAATTGTCCGTATGTGAGAAAGAACAACACAAGCTGAGTTAAGAAAAGGTCTTTTCAGGAAACAGGAAAACTGGGGAATATCTTTATTTAAAAAAAACTGTAAGAATTTACCTTCTAAAAGCTGAAAGACTACAGAACTGATGTTGATAAACATGTAGCAGTAATACCAACCTGAACAACAGCACACTGAGCAACAACATAGTAAATCTGCAACAAGTATATTTCGATCAGAAATTAGGTTATCAGCCCTCGAAGGATGGATGTTAGCAACCTTGCAGGTTCGCAGCTTTGAATTTAAGATAATGATATTAAAGACCACTTACAGACCTATGAAAAGTCCCGCAGAATATGTATCCAAAACATTTGCAAGTTTTTGTAAATAAAAAAAATCTGTAAAATTCAAGTCCAATCTCTAAAAAAATCGTAATTTCATATTTCATTTGACTTCATTTTGAACAGGAAATATGCCACAGGGCTGAATAACTAAAAAGTTGTGGTTCCACTGGAGGTTAAACAAAATGGGTCATTTGAAAAGGTCAGTTCTATAACCTGTTGAGGTTAATAAAATCCATCTGCTTCCAGATGTTATTCTGATCAACAGAACCAGAACACCTAAGATATTTTCCTGGTAGCACTTCCTAAATTTTAGATTAAAATCTTCAGAAAACATCTATTACGGCATAAGTATCACTTTGTGAGGAAGCATACATACTTTACTGTCTTGAATCTTACCTAGAAATCTCTGCTTGGGAATTCTTCTCTCCATCAACTGTAAATGGTGATGCTCCAGTTAATAATTCATACATAAGAACACCAACACTCCACCAATCAACAGCCTATAAAAAAAATAATTATGTATGTTATGATACATATAAGCAAAACTATTAACAAAAGAACGTCAACAAATTGTTAACAAAACAATGCACCCAGAAAGCAACTAGCAAAGGAAGGGTCCACCTAGCAATAAAAAGACAAACTGAGATACAATAAAGCATAAACGATTGCAGTACTAATTGGAGCTACCTTCTACGATAAATTAATTTTATTTTGAAACTTTTCCACTTAGGTTCTACAACTAATTTCTCAAGTTGAATGACCTCTTTCCACTGTCTACTGAAATTCTTTTTCCCCCCGCCTCCCCACTCAATTCATTTTCACTCTTACCACTATGAACACACTCAAAACAGCAGAGGAACCTAAGCCTTTTTAAGTAATGGTAACATGAGCTTTTAGGAGCTCGAGAAATGAAACTAAGGAACTTTCAGAAAGCATAGGTAACTGCAAAATCACCCTTATGTATCAGCTAACATTTGACATTGAATTGTGAAGTTATTTCCTATAGAAAACTGTATGGCTCCGCATTGCATCTAATTAAAGTATCAGATAGAACCGAAAGATATCAAAACGGAGATTGGCCTTTAAATCAGCAACATTATTGAATTTGTAACTGCTTGAGAAGGCAATCACAATTCAAAGTGACTGATGCCATCGGAGAGATGCTCTGAAACTGGCAAGGCTAAACTAAGAAAGAGAGTGCAAACAAGAGTTTCAATTCGGAAGTTTGTAACATTCCATTTTTAATAACGACTAGGCAGGCAGTACAGTAGAAAAAAAGATGCAGAGGTTATACTGGAATACAAAGTAGGTGTGAGACAATGACTAAGTGAAATGACAAAACACAATTCTATTTTATTTAGTAGAAAAGTCAGGAAGGTAATTATTCTGCTGTATTTCAAAGTGCCAGCTATTAGCTGGAACCCTGTGTCCCTTACAGGCTCCCCAGCTGAAGAAATATACAGGCAAATTCAGACCAACCAAGAAGCAGAATGGACAGAGAAGAAGAAAGAATCTTCTCAGGCAAAGGTCAGACTGATTTCAGTTAGTCTAGAAAAAGGGTATGAAGGGTGACATAACATTTTCCAGTGCTTAAAAAGGCTGGTGCAAGAGGAACTGTCATCAACTATACCCTCTAGCCCCCAAGGGAAAAAAAAAAATCAACTCACTCTACAGTAAAATAAAACCAACATCCCAGACATTAAATATTCTCCCAAATTTCTGAGTACAGCAAGCAAACAGAACAATTCTCCAAGTGGTAGACGAATCAACAAGAAGGGGTGCCATGCTGGACCTTGTTCTCACCAACAAGGAGGGGCTGGTGGATAATGTGAAGGTTAAGGGAAAGCGCTGGCTGCAGAGACCATGAAATGGCAGAATTCAAGATCCTCAGGGCAACAAGGAGAGTGCCCAGCAAGCTCATCACCCTGGACTCAGAGAGCAGACTCTGACCTCTTCAGGCATCTGCTTAGCACAGTACCATGGGATGAAGCCCTGAAGGGGACAGGAGCCCAAAAAAGCTGCTCTGTATTCAAGGAGCACCTCCTCTGTGCCCGGGAGCAATGCATTCCGAAAAAGAGGAAGGCCGGTAACAATGTCAGGAGGCCTGTGTAGATGAACAAGAAGCTCCTGGACACACTTTAAGACAAAAAGAGAATTTACAGCAAGTGGAAGAAAGACAAGTAGACTGGGAAGAATGCAAGGAAGTGGTCTGAGCAGCCAGGGATCAGGTTAGGAAAGCTAAAGCCCAGACAGAATTAAATGTAGCCAGGGACATCAGGGGTAACAAGAAGAACTTTCACAGGCACGTCAGTGATAAAAGGAAGGCCAGGGAAGATGTGGGCCCTCTCTGGAAGGGAACAGGAGAGCTGGTCACGAAGGATACGGAGCAGGCAGAGGTTGTCAATGATGTCTTTCCCTCAGTCTTCACTGGCAAGGGCTCCAGCTGCACTGTCCAAGTTGTAGAAGGTGAAGGCGCGGGCTGAGAGAAGGAAAATCCACCCGCTGCAAGTGAAGATCAGCTTCAAGATCATTTAAAGAACCTGAAGGTGCACAAGTCCATGGGACCTGATGAGATCCACCCACAGGTCCTGAGGGAACTGGCAGATGAAGTTGCTGGGCCTCTGTCCATCATATCTGAGAGGTCAGGGCAGTCCGGTGAAGCATCCACTGACTGGAAAAGGGGAAACATCACCCCCACTTTCAAAAAGGGAAAACAGGAAGACCCAGGCAACTACAGGCCAGTCAGTCTCACCTCTGTGCCTGGCAAGATCATGGAGCAGATCCTTCCGAAGGCTCTGCTATGGCACATGGAAAATGTGGAGGTGATTGGTGGCAACCAACACAGCTTCACCAAGGGAAAATCCTGCCTGACAAATCTGGTGGCTTTTTGATGGAGTAACAGAATCAAGTGACAAGGGAAGAGCAACTAATGTCATCCACCTGGACTTGTGCAAGGCCTTCGACACCGTCCCACACAACATCCTGGTCTCCAAGTTGGAAGTGGATTAGGAACTGGCTGGAAGATTGCACTCAAAGAGTTGCGGTCAATGGCTCAATGTCCAAGAGGAGACCAGTGACAAGTGGTGTCCCTCAGGTACCAGTACTCGGACCAGTACTATTTAACATCTTTGTTGGTGACATGGACAGGGGCACCAAGCGCACCCTCAGCAAGCTGGCCGATGACACAAAGTTGTGTGGTGTGGTTGATACCCTGGAGAGAAGGGATGCCATCCAGAGAGACCTTGACAGGCTTGAGAGGTGGGGCCAGGCCAACCTCATGAAGTTTAACAAGGCTAAGTGTAAGGTCCTGCACCTGGGTCAAGGCAATCCCAAGGACAGATACAGGCTGGGCAATGAGAGCAGTCCTGGGGAGGAGGATTTGGGTGTGTTGGTGGATGATAAGATCAACATGAGCCAACAGTGTGCGCTTGCAGCCCAGAGAGCCAACCATATCCTGCGATGCATCAAGAGATGTGTGACCAGCAGGTCGAGGGAGGTGATTCTGCCCCTCTACTCTGCCCTTGTGAGACCCCACCTGGAGTGCTGCATCCAGCTCTGAAACCCCCAACACAAGAAAGACATGGAGCTGCTGGAGTAAGCCCAGAGGAGGGCTACAAGGATGGTCAGAAGGTCTCAGTCCTCTCCTTCGAGGACAGGCTGAGAGAGTCAGGCTTGTTCAGCCTGGAAAAGAGAAGGCTCCAGAAGTACTCCAGAGTACCTGAAGGGGGCCTATAGGAAGGCTGGGGAGGGACTGTTCACAAGGGCCTGTAGTGATAGGACAAGGGGTAATGGGTGGAAGCTGGAAGAGCACAGGTTTAGACTAGATATAAGGAAGAAGTTCTTTACCCTGGGGGTGGTGAGGCACTGGGACAGGTTGCCCAGGGAGGCTGTGGATGCTCCATCTCTCGAAGCGGCCAAGGCCAGGCGGGATGGAGCACTGAGCAACCTGATCTCGTGGGAGATACAGGGGGGGTTGGAACTAGATGATCTTTGAGGTCCCTTCTGACCCAAATCATTCTATGATTCTATGAATTTATCTAGGAATATCATAGAATTCCTTTGAGCAATATTTTTTTTATGTTTTGCTTTCAAATATCATTTGTAAATTATTGTTGTCTTGATCTTTCCCCTCAATTACTGACACCTTAATTCATAACAAAACTTGAGCCTCAAGCTAAACAGGATTTTTACAATCTGAGAACATTTATAACTTTAATAACCCACTCCATACTCTAGGGAAGATAACAGTTCTCCCTGATGTACAATTAAAAAAGAAATAAATATCAGAATTAGTGACAAAACAGTCATTTTCCACTCTGAACTAAACAGTTTATTTCCAAGGAAATGTCAGCTAAGTTGGTTTTTTTGTTCTGCTGCACGTTTAGAACAAATTCTGAACAGAACACAAGTGAACCTCAAGTTTTTACAAATATGTCTTTTACTTAAGATTAAAACCTGAAATAATCTATTTTAGGACAGCCTGAAATAATACATGTTTAAATAAGACACTATCACATTTTACAAAACCCCCTCAAGGTGAACAAGTGTTGTCTAAAGAATAAATTTCTTTTAAGTAATAAACTTGGATAAAACATACCTTATCATGTCCTGTATCTCCTCCTTTTACAATATCTGGGGCCATGTATTCTATTGTTCCACAGAAGGAATATGCTCTCTCGTTCTAGCAAAACAAGAAAATAAAATTCGAGTCAAACAATTGTATTGTACGGATCATATGGGATAGATATGGCTAACAGTTCCAAGATGCTGGCACCAATTCTTCTCCAAATAGCTCAGAACTTCTAGCTAAATCATATTCCATCATATGTTAGAAGCGTATCACATAATGTTACAGAGTATTTAGCCTTCTATGAAAAAATGTCATAGTTTTACATGACAGTCTAACATAAACACACAAAACCTAACACACTGATATTTTAAAAACTCTCCTGTCAGTCTAGATGATCTATACATTTCAGAACTACACAAGATTCCCCAAGGTAATACACGTTCACATCCTGAAGGCTGCAATATCAATACTCTAGACAAAAAACGAAAACCTTTCCATTAAAAAGAGTATCTCATTTTTAGATGTATAATTTGACTAAATCGGATACAAGATCCTTTGGGTTCCCCATACTTTAGAATTTATTATGACCTCTAGAAAAGCAGTTTTATGTCGCAATACACACAGAAAAAACACAACATTCTCTCAAGAAGAGACTCAGAGAGATACAAGAGAGAAAGAGAAAGGCAGACAGAGTTGTAAATCTAGTTTTATTCTACACACTGAAGTAATTGTCTTGATTATGTTCAAAACTAAGCTGCTTCCACAGGCATGTATAATTGTTCCCTGTTAGTGATTTACCTTTGAGGTCAACATGAGGTCATGCTGTACCTTGCTAATGACGAAAGCACATGTGTTTGGGCCATGCAACATTGCTCCTCCCTTATCCTTCAAGCTTCTAGCATTTTGGGGACAGATCCTGACAGGTCCTTTAAAGAAGAGTGTTCAAAAAAGCAAATATTTCAAAAGTCAGGTTTTACATTCGTAGATTCAGATTTGGAGTTTAAAACAGGTGCTATATAAGAGAATGTTCTACACTAGTGAGAGGAATCTTCTAAAAGTAGAAATAGTGCTCAGTGCTACCCTGAGGCATAAAAATTAAACAGCCCAACAGCATATTATTAAACTGTATTTATTAAAATACATATACTGTGACTGGTTTTCTTGGGTAAAAGTCTCAGTTCAAAATAGTTATAGGCCTCAATTTATGCAAATATTAACTTAAAATATTAGCTTCTAAGACAAAACAGTAAAATAAACTTCTCATGATTCCACTTTCTTTTGATACTTTAGTTTCTCTTTGGTTATCTTTTCCAGTACCTGTTATCTAAAAGAAAAATATTATGACAAAAAGCAAAAAAAAAAACCCAACCAAAAAAAAAACCAAAACAAACAAAAAAAAAGACAACTCAGAAATTCCTAGCCCCCTGTCCTGGCATCAGCCAATTTAAAGTTATTCATATATCCCTCTTCATTTTTCCTTCAGCTGGGAGGGAGGGAAGGAGGAAGAAGGAAAAGGGAGCAAAAAATACAAAACTTCAAGTGCTGCCTCTCCGAAGAGTAAAGATAATGCAGCCAAACTGAGATTTATGAAAACGATTTAAAATGTTAATATATCAAAAGTAATGGCTGAAAACCATTCTCATTCAGCTAGCTGCAAATTCGGCAAATCATCTGCAATATTATGTCTTTTTTGTCTCTCGGTTTTGCAATATACAAGGTTACAAGATACTACAGTGACAAGAAACAGACTGGAGAGTTGTATGTGAACATGTACAGTGGTACAGCAGAACCCTTATGATCTCAAGTACCTTTTGCTGGGGAGAAGGCCCACTAAAAACATTTCAAAACATACAAAACTATTAGTAGTCACTTTTTTGAAGAACAATTACAATTCTTACTATACATAATTGGTGGTTCTGTTTTTCAGTTATATTTACTTTTTGCCTTTTAACAATCATTTTAGCTTTTAATATGAAAGATGGAATTTTTTAAACAGTATTTGAAAAGTAGGGTTTTTTTTCTTGAATTCATATCTTAAGTATATTTTTCCTTCTAAACTTCAGCATTTAAAACTCCAAAAATAATTTTGGAGGTTTCAAAAATTATTGTGTCACTTAGAATAGTATCTTATTATTAAATTTCAATGTAAAAAAAAAAATAATACTGTAAGTCACAAAAAGGCATTTATAAATTGAAACACTCTGGGCTATCTTGCTAACAGGGTTCATAAAAACTCTAGCTTCTAATTCACATAGGTAAGTACTTGCATCCTTCAGCTCTTGCCTCCTTTTTAGTTTAGGAGTAGCCTATGACTGAAATTCCAGACTGAACAGAGCCAAGAAGAAAACAGGCAATTATCACAAGCAGAGTTCTTTGCCAGAAATTAAGTAGTAAATTGAAACTCAGCATTAGCTAGGGGGAAGGAAAAAAATGGACTCACTGAGCATTTTTGTAATCAACACTGATTTACCATTACATACACTCACATCATACTCCTGAAGCCCTGTTGGAACCAGCTTATGAATTTACAGGGTGTCAAGAAAAAACTCTGGTACCAGTTACTTATAGTTTCTTATTTAACCACACACTAAAGCTCAGATGACTACCCAGAACATTAATAAAGCCAACTGCGTGAAAGTAAAGCATTCTAGCTCAACTACAACTTGACACAAATTTGCCTTCATAAGATGCTGCAGAAAGTCCTGACTTCAGACTGCTGAAGTCACAGGATGTGAATATTACTTTGACACCTGTTTATGGTGCATTTTATTAAATTATAAGCCCCACCAACTACACCTAGCTGTTATTTAGAGAACAGTTACACCAGAACCATTTATGTAAATTTCTCATTGTTAAATACACATATTATAGGAAGTCACTACTAGTCTTTACTTAATTAGGTATTTACATGTGAGTTTAAAATAATTTTCAAAGAATGTTATCTCCAATAGCAGTTTCCTTTTCTATCCTGTTCTGGTCTTCCCAGCACAGGGGAGGCATAAACACATGGGAGAGGGTCCAGCAAAGGGCTGTTAAGAACAACTGAGGAACCGAAACACGACAGGAAGGCTGAGAGAGCTGGGACTGTTCCACCTGGGGAAGGGAAGGCTCAGGGGGATCTCATCCATGTGCATAAACGGCTGAAGGGAGGGGCCAAAGAAGAAGGAGCCAGGCTCTTTCCAGTGGTGCCCATGCATGGACCAGAGGCAGTGGGCACACATGGAGACACAGGAGGTTCCTTCTGAAGGCCAGGAAATATTTTTTTGCTGCGATAGTGACTGAGCACTGGCAGAGGTTGCCCACAGATGTGGTGAAGTCTCCATTCTTGAAGATATACAAAAGGCAACTATGGCTGAGCAGGGGTTTTGGACCAGATGGCCTCCAGAGGTCCCATTCAGCATCAACCATTCTGTGCTTCTGTGACAAAAAGTCACTGTAAGCTGTATTTCATCATTCACTTGTGATATCACACTTCACTCAGAAATCAAATATGCAAGCACCCAAAAATTTCAAAACCTACAACAGAACTCCAATTCACATTATTAATGCTTTCATGTTATGAGAGGTAATACAAGAAATCAAACTATTAAACATCTGAATGTGGTTCACCTACAGGTGAATTCTCAGCGAATACATGATCTTGCAAGGACTCAAGCTTAAGAATTTTTTTTGCATAAAGGATAATGCTCATTTTCTTCCCTCATCGAGCATGTATGCCTTAAACACTGTGGTTCCCTCTTCTAAGCTGCAGAACACCAAGCAGTCAGACAGTAACAGACGGAAACGGAAGTGGGGCCAACCCATCTCTAATAACCCAGTATGAGTATATTGACCTTGTCTTTAAAAGAGGTACATTAGTTTTGCTCCTAGTCAGCACTGTTTCCATGTTTACAGACAATCTGGAGATAGTCTTCAGTCTTCTAGCACACAACATCTGGTTTTGATTTGTTTTTTTTCCTTACCAAGTTCAGCATCCTTCTTGAATGTTTACACGATAGCATAGTTTCTAGTAAAGGTATACAAAGTAGCTACCTCAAATCTGTTAGCTGCTTAGAAGTGCAGCAACTTTTCATAAAGCCACTGATAGAAAGAATTGTGTCAAGAATTCTTCAACAGTGAACACAGATAAGTTGAACTGCCTTGCTGTCCAGGTCATTTTGTTAAGCCATCCCTCAGCTAAATTAGAAAAATAAGTTACAGTCCCTTAATACTTGTGCTTCGAGATCAGCTACACACTGACAGCATGGATGTGCCTATCCGTATTGCCATGCTGTTTCTAATAAATACTCTAGTACTGAACATGTGGTAGACTCCAACTTTTCCCACTCCACTCATGGCAAGATAAAGGATAGTGCACTGCCCTCTTTCTAAGCTCCTTGCAATCACTCTGATCTGAGCATAAAGCAAAGTAAAGCAAACAAAAGTAACTGCTTCAACTTGCTAGGCACTTTCAATACCACATCCATATTATTCCCCCAGCCTTTTCTCCACATTATCTATTTTAGTATCCCATTTTCTTTTTCCTTCACCAAAAAAGAAATGGCATGATTTGTCTTCCAACCAGGAAGTCTCGACGGCACCTCATCACCAAGCAGCTTTAGGTCATGGAATTAGAATTCCGTGGCTAGCCAAGATGGAGAGATGTAATACGGATTAGCATTTGTCCTGGAAGACAGTCGCTTCACCAGAGAGAAAAATCTCAGAGCAGTGTCGTCTTTGCTAAGATTATATTCACTGACTTTGGCAGGTTGACCACAATTACACCATCTCCAGAGATCAAAAAACCGAGCTCCAGAATTCAATTAAAAGTGCAGACAGAAAAATGGAGGTCTTGCACCACCATGCTCTAGATCGTTTTACGGTATCATCACTTGGCCCTGCTTTATAACTAAAGAGTGCTAGGCAAGCACAGAAACTACCTGAAGTCATAGAAAACATGTGTGTAAAGTTATGCCTTCAGAGTTCTCTAATAAGCTTCCTCAGCAAGTAAGCAAAGCACATTAACAGTGGGGGGAAAAAAAAGTAAGAGGAAAAAACTCCATCTCTCTGCATAAATTAATCAAAACCACCACATCTACAAGGAAAGCCTGACTGACAGAGAAACAGTCACTACTATAAAACAAGGATATGGCCTTGAGAGCACACATCCTTGTCCACAGCAACACAAATTCAGTTGAGGAACATGCGATGGTAGCTCCGATAGTTAAGTCTCACAGCTCTTCACGAAGTCATAACAGGATATGTGGGACAAGAACTGTGATTCCAAAGTGAACCACAGAGGAATCAGACGGAGTCTTCAGGAGGGCCAAGGAATCACCCAGGCACAACATGCTCCTCAAGGGCTCATCTCCGCTAGGCCAAAGTACCTTTTGGCAACCAATCACTTGGACAAAGTGCTACTCCGTTATGTCTGGTTTGTTACTGTGCTGGAAGGATGGTGTTAGCTTCCAGTGCTCAAAAAAACTCACACTGCCCAGATGTTCTGAACATGTCTGATTCCATGCTCTAACATATTCAAAAGGGCATGGGAACTGGGCAAAGAAATAAATGACAAAAAAATCAGCATTCCCAATATCTAGGGGCTGAAGGCCTGCACTATTGTATCACATGTACCCAAAGATCTGCATTTGAGACACAAATTGTGTTTTAATACTTGGCTAAAGACATCTTCATCTAGAAGGACACAGGTAGGTAAATGTCTGAATGTCAGAGCCAAACTAGTATTCACAAAGAAAAAAGTCTTCTTAAAGCAGAGAACAAGATCCCAGTGGACTGTTACATGGTGTAACGCCTTCAACAAGTGGAGAACGTCATTAGTTCAGGGACTCAAAAGAAAAAAAAGAAAGCTGAAACTCAAGTTAACCATATCCTCTGGAAACAAGAGATCTGCATAAACAGAAAGTGCATCTTGTGATTGTCATGCTTACTCACAGCATGCAGACAGGGCATCCAAGTCAGCTTGAAGGGAAGTACAGAGAACACTTTTGGAGCTCCAGAGCCATCCAAAAGTAAAGGATGACCCACATTGAAAGGTTCAACATTCAAGCAAGGAACAGCTGATGTGTTGAGTATGCAGGTAGCTAGAAGTTACATCAAGAGAAACGTACAATCTACACAGCAGGAAGCATCCATCTGTTGCCAAAGTGGCTGTTGCACAAAGAGACAGACTGAGCAAACTGCAGCATGCCATCTGACCATTGGAAAAATGGGAGCAAACCCAAAAGTAATAAAAAAAGATCAAACGAAGTCTTAAGAACCCACAAGATCTTCTCTCAGAGGCCTCAGGAACAAAACAAACACACATCAAAGCAAAGCACCCAAACAAAAACATGAAAGAAGGCTACAGAGATGTGAAAATTAGAAAAGCAATTTGAGATAAAGCTAGCTACCAGAACCTAAGGCAGGTGAAACAAAACAAACATAAAACAACTACCAAAAAAAATAATATACCACACCTACAAAGAATAAGCAGACCCTGTATCTAGAGTATCTAGCTCAGAATAATGAGGCATATTCCTTGTACACTGTTCTATATAAGCGCACCAAGCCCAAGGAGAACATCTCTTTGCCATACAAATGCTGCTTTGGGAAATTGCTTCAGAGCTTGAGCATCTGTGATTTTATCTTCAAAGCATCAACATAGACACAGAAAGCACTTAAGTGTCTTACGACAATCATTCTGCCATTTGAAGATGTACTATTTAACATTTAAATACACAGTCTCTGAAGTACTTTAAGTTGACGAACTGCATTAGATAAACACGTGCCACTGCCCCAACCGACACTCGGACACTCAGGTTGTACAATCCTACAGCTATTTTTTTCACAACAGCCTTTGTGCAAACATATTTTAGCCAGAGGATCAGCCAAGTATTCACTGAAGCCATTCTCTTCAAAGTTCGCAATTAGGACCCACCTCTTCAACTGTATAAAAGGTCACCTTCGAAACAGAACAGACTGCTTCTGTTCTCCAAAACTTAATGCACAAATATTTTGTTCTTAACTGAGCAGGACTACTTCTCTAACATCAGATATGACACATTCTGAAACCATACTACTATCATATTCCTTTGAACCATGAAACTTGACTCCTTAAATGGATTTTGCAACTTTGAAAAATAAAGCTACTCCTGTCTAAATGTTCTTTAATAGTATATATGTATTCCCTTACAGGAATTCCTTGCCAACAGAAGCAATGACAGGATACAATCAGAAGGCTTGTTTAAACCCTGGAGTGCATGACTTCTAGTGTAGGAATTTCATGAAATGGAGACCACCCAATATTAGAGGAAGGGCACCCATCAGCTATTAAACTGGCTTGGACTTTAATCTCTTTGTATTCTGTACTCATATGAAATATTCTAGGAGAATAATAAAATAGCTTAAGAATTACTCTTTTAGCATATTCAGTATTAAAAAACCACAACAAAACCAAAACCTAGAAACACCACATGCTGTTGGGCCCAAGAACACGAAGACAACCTGTAGAGCTGGAGCCAGAGATTCAGTCTCTTATGGCACATATTTCATCTGGCCACAGTAACTCTGCAACTCAATAGCACCTTGTGACACAGAGCAAGCGGGTGCAAGGGGACAGAAGGGAACGGGGCAGCCAGATAGCAGCTCACTCAAGAAGGCATCCATGGCTGCTCTCCAGACTGACTCTGGACTCCAGACTGACTGCATTACTGTGGATGTTCTGGCTGGGTTCTTCTACAGATTTCAGCAACGTTCTTACGAGAATCCTATCCTTGTCCGTACTTGTTGGCAAATTAAATTGCTTCGTTCACTTGATCTGACCTCATCATTATGAAGGTTTCAAAACGTTACACCCTAACAAGACTGTTGTTGGAGGTACTTTTCAAATCACAAAGCAAGTTTAAACAAGGTTTTAAATTTAATACATATATGGTCTTGCAACTTAAAGTCAAGGACAATTCCTCCTTATTGCATGGGTAGTAAAGTTCTCTGTATCAACTTTCTGACTAGGTATATAGACGTAAAAATCAAACTGACGAAAATCTAAGTTTAGCTAAAATTCCATGTATCTTGGGTCTTCTCTTTAAGCAACCACTGAACAGGTTATACTCCATGTGAATGTGTACACCACATAAACCATGTGAGTTACTTCTATGTTTCCAACTTGGGGCTGCAAGTAAAATATACCACTCCAGTACAAATGACTCTCACCTACAATAAATTTGAAGCAGTCTGCATTTAATGCATGACACACACACATTAAAAAAAAAATAAAAGCACACTCGTATCCCGAAGATTTAAAATTTCAAAGCAGCCTTCTGGAACTGCTAAAGTTATGATCAATATGCAGACCTTGCTCTAAATTCTCTTTAAGGAAGAAACATTACAGATTTTTGTGTACTGGAATCTTCACTGTTATTTTTAAGTATTTACAAACTAAGTTTTCTTCTCTGATGCAAAGTTCACAAAACTAACAAAGGGGACTTCACACAGCAGATGCTTCAAGAAGATTTGACCTTGCCAGGTATTACTGGTACCTGCGCAAAGACTGCTGTGAATTGTGCTGGATACTCTCATAAACAGCAAGGTTAAATCCAGAACTGCATGGCAAGTTCCTCAAATGACTGTTTCTTTTCATGGATGATTATGAATATATTTATCATACCTCAGAAAAATTCATTGTATTAAGTAGCACTTTCATCAAATTCTGAACAGGAAACCCACAGAAAAATCATGACTTCTCATATGCTCATATGGTCTCAACTCTGTGTAGCAAAGGTGGCTCTTTCTTTTGCAACAGCTACAAGAGTCTAGAAAAAGAAAAGTCAAGTCTGCTCAAACAAAAGATGTACAATAGATTGTATCATTCTGGTTTGAAGGTTCAATGATGGCAACTGACATTCCTAGTATGCTCTCGTGAAGCCTTCAGTAAAAAAATTCCTTGGGAGAACAATACTGTCCCGAAAGATACCAAGTATCTAACTGTATGTTAGAGTATTTAACAGCTCCTGGGACTAATTTAAATTGAACATGCAGAATTCTCACCACTCTTTGCGTAACTACTTGTAACTGGACACCTGGCTAGGATTGTGACACTTCATCCAGTGATGAACAAGTCATCCCAAACGAAACCTGCACGTTACATTTCCACAGAAGGTCTCACTCAAGAGGATAAAGCAGTCTCCAAAACTGGAAATGGTAGCAGGAGGTAGCAGTACTGGAAAGATGCTAAACAGGCAGTGAATCCTCTTTAAGAACAATGTTAACATGTTTTTGTGAGGTTCCTGCAGTCGCTTAGTGTGTATATTATCAATATCAACATAATAGGAATAGTTTCAGCCACAGTAGTATGGCAAATGACCTTTCTATTTCATGGTTTTACCAATTTCTTAGTTAACAAGGAAGAACATTTTTAACAATACATGCTAAACTGTCCCTTCTCATCATTTTAATTTACTCAATGCATATTTCAAAATTGATAGAAGTATCATTCATTCTACTATTTTTATGAAGTACTTGAAGAAAAAAAGTAATTAGCTCAGAAATACACAAAATCAGACAGTCTAGAAAGGATATATTATGCTACTGCATTAAGGAGTAAGACTCGGCCTTAACTAGGAGTATGGCCCACCTAGAGAGTGTCACAGGTTACCAAATGAGTAATTTTCTTGTCCTTTCAACAGCAACATATAATACACTTTTAATCTCCTCAAATGCCTACAGTGGTAATCATTTCTAGGTATGAATAGATGCCAGTATTTGTACTGTGCTAGAGATGTCTCACTGCTGCTTTTCATTTGACTAACTCCGAGAAATATGCTGGAGTGAAACTACCTTACTTAACTGCTTACACTTCTAAACAAACATTTCAAGTCTGAAGTTGCCTGTCTTCCTTTGTTAAAGGAACCTCAAAGTCAAGGTAACTTCCAGGTTACATTAATTAGAGTCCCAAAAAGGTCTATCAGTAGCACAGCAAATAACATCAATCAGAAATAAAAATATAGCAGAATTTCTAGAATACAAGAGACAGTATAGTTATTGCTACTATTTCATACATCTGTGAGTGGATGTAACCAGACTTCTGAAATCCATAACTTACAATTTGACTACAAGCATAAATACTGGAAACTTTCCTAGGATAACCATGTCAGGGCCCTGAGCTTACCAACAGGCTCTGCAACTTCTTACCCTAGTGCCAGGGGTCAAGGCATGTGTGCTCAAGACCAACAATACAGCTGAGTAACCTGTGTGGAACCTTGTCAAGGGCCTCCACCTTCAGCTGGGAGCTGAAGTTCAGGCTCCTGTTCTTGATGCTCGTGTCAGCGGTGCTGCAGGTACGCCTGTATTTGGCTGTGTACCTCATTGCTCCTGATCCACCAATTTCAAATCCTGCCTTGACCTCAAGCCTCCTTCCTCACAAGCTTGTCTGGTAACAGTGGACTGCTGTCTGAGCCCATCTTACTGTCACTAGGCTTGCTCTGATCTTCTTGTTTGGCAGCTGTGGGATTGCACCACTGGTCGGTGAGCACAGTAATCCAGGCCTGCCTTGCTGTCAGCCCTTGGCTCCTGGCTCGCACTGACGTGGGGAGCCGTCTCCCCATTCTGCTGCCCCCTGACAAACTAGTCAAGAGCCACTTTCTACCTCCTCTAGAAACTGGTAACGCTGAAGAACTTCAGCAGCGAGTTCAGCAGTATCACAGATTATCTCACACATCAGCTATGAGCAAATCGCCTATAAGCTACTGATCTAAGTGAGCCATTGGAGCTTCCTTGGTAAGTTTAATGAGAAAATCAGGACCAGAGGAAAAAACAAAAGAACACTGTCATAAACCAAAGTTTACTGGCAATTCTGTAGAGGCCACATAGCAGAGGTGCTACTAACCAGCTGACCTAATGAATGGATTTTGCGTTTCAGGAAACATCACAAGAATGAGAAGCCTAAATTCCATGCAAAAATGGGCCTCACCCCTTCAGTGAATCTTAAGAGGTCATTCTATCTGAAAGTGATCTCCTCAAGAATAAAAATGCACCAAGAAAACCAAGTGCTTCTATAGAAACACAATCTGTAATTTTCTTTGCCATCATTTTAGTTGTCCAAAACAGCAATAATTATAGTCTCAGTTTATGAATGCATAAGAAAATGTTCAGTGGTACACTAGTTACACTGCTCTGCTGCATTCAGCAAAATCATAATGAAGATTGTGGTACAAAAGTAAAGGCTTAGCCTAGACCAAGAACAGTGGTAATATTGTAGATCAAAGGTCCATAGTTTGAAATGTCATTTCATGAAGAATTAATTAAAGAAAAAAGTTTATATGGATATCTGAAATTAAAAATCCTATCCTAGCGGCTGTTCGTATCTGAAGAAGCCAGTTATGTCAAAATATAATGTGGGTTGCTTCACTTCATATGTCAAAGCTAGACACACTAATGACATTCCAAAACAGACAAGGAATCAAGCTACTGAATTTTTCAAGCAAGAATGAGATTTGCCTGCCAGCAGCTGCCACCAGAAAAAGCACTTGAAAGGGAGACCAAGAACAGCTAAACCTGGCACTGCATGCCAACCAAGAACCTGGCAACCTCCACAGCTGTGGCCCCAAAAGAAAACTCAACGTATCCTCATCCAACATCAAGTGGAGATTCAAGAAACCCTTTTCACAGTTTACACAATGTCTATATTTGCTTTCACAGTGCAACGCAATTGCAGTTCTGCAAAAAATTCTTTAAACCAGTCCCTGATAATGGATTTGTAAAGCAAATAGCAAAGAAAAAACTCTCAGTTCTGCAGGCAAAAAACTTCAGAAACAGCACATTACTGTGTGGGAGGAAGGCAAGCATGAACCACTGTAATCCGGGATGCATGTTTTGTACTAGATTCTTCTCAAAATTTCAATTTTTGGAATACTTTGCTTTCTAAAGCATCATCTTTTGAGAAGAGAGAAGTAACAATACCAACTGAGAATAGAACGGTGTACAAAGTAAAACCTGAAACAATCCTCTTTCTTGAAACAGAGGCAAAATTATAAAGTATAAAAGAGTACTGATTCTAGGAAGAAATCTACTAGTTGCCATTGTAAGGCTTCAAAAATTTATTTTAAAAACAGAGAACATAAAGAAAAAAAACTGCACAGGAGATGCCAAATAAACATTTATAGTATATCAGAAAGGTAGAGGAGTAGGGGCAAACAAATCTGCTCAAATGCAATCCATCTGGTTCTAAATTCACTTTCACATGGTCATTAATCCCTGGTCATGTAAGTTTTTCACACCTGGTTGCCCAAGCTCTCTTAGTTCACAGTAATTAGAGGGGAAAAAAAAAAAAAAAGAAAAAAGTGAGAAAGGGATTAATGAGGATGGCAGTGTTTGCTCTCAAAAAGTTACTATTTTTTCCTTAGAAAACAGATACAAGATTTTCAAGAGTTGATTAGCAACATATCTTCTATCAGATCTTAGAATAATATCAGGCTATTTAACACACCTATCAGCATTTCTCCCCCAAATGTGTTGTGATTTTTAAGTGTTGTATTACAGTAAGAAAACTGTATCCTCAGAGCAGTGACTGTAAGAAATCACGGTACGTCTTGCAAAAATTCTTAATGGCACTTTGAGATTTTTGGCATCAATATCTGGACAGAATGTATTTTGTGGTCCAGTCTTCTGCATTACTGCTCCACGCTGGGAAAGTACAATCATCTTTGTAATAAACACCGAAGAAGAGATACCTCTTGGGCTAAGGCACGAACTGCCATCTGATCACTGAAGACCCTGGTTTTGCAGTTAAATGAGTCTAGCTCAGTTATGTGCCTTTAGAGTGCTTGGTATATACTCGATATTCAATTTCAGGACACTTGTAAACACCAACAGGAGTACACCAATCAAAAAATCAAAAAGGGTTTGCCACTGTTTTGTTTCCTTTTCCAAAAATAAGGGAAATGACTAATTGTCCAGAAGGTTCTAACACCAATGTTAACTTATGTGGACTAACTTCACTATTCAGTCTGCTCTTTCTGACTTCTTCCTCTTTGCAGAAATGTAAATCTACTCCTTATAACTAAATTATGTCCACATCACTGAATGTCAAGCAGATACAGTAACTGTCAGCCACAGCGTGTATTATTCTATCTTTGTAAGAGAATGCTCAGTGTTCATCAAATTTCAATGATGAGACATTATCACAATTATAAAGGGTCTTTTTTAAAGCCAAATGCACAGCTGATATAGTAGGTCACTCGAGTGAGATGATAGTTCATAAAGCACTAAACAAGAGCAAAGTTGTAGTTACCTCCCGGTTCTGGACTAGCTTTAAATTGCTCTAAGAAAGTGTACAAATGTCTTCCTGCTTCATCCACCAAAATCCAAAGTGGACTAACTACCTTTTTATTATTTCTCCTTTAATGAAATTTCCTTTGAACTCTATTAAAATAACATACTAATTTTCTCTCCAGAACAAAATGTACATTCAACTAACTGACAAATGAAAACAAACAACAATTCAACGGTGAAAAGCGTCTGACAGTTATAACTAAGTTTGCAACTCTGAAAAGAGATATTCAGATGACAAAATAATAAACGTATCTGAACTATTCATTCTACACATCAGACAGAAGTACACAGATAGCCATTCAACCGACTGAGATTACAATTCAACCATCCCTTGTGCAGAGTAGCTACTCATGTTATTATTTTATGAGGGCATTTGTATGCTCTCAGACATACTGTTTCAAGACTGACAATATTCAGTATTTACTACCTAATTTTTTTTAAACTTCATTAAACAAACACAAAAACTTCAAACCAATCTTAAGCTGATATAGAAGATGTGTGGCAATGCCGAAGCACTGAGCGTTTCACTATACTCGGGAAGAAAGCATACTTTGTGGTATTTCATTTACAAGAAAAATGTTAACTGTTATGCATGGTCCAATACAATAGATTATTACTGCAATAATTCAATTAATGTGTTCAGATTATTTTCTCTAAAACAAAGATCTCAATATAGGCTTAAGTATGATTTTTAGTATAGTCACAGAAATAAAGGAAATGTGAAGGGAAAAAAAATATTTAAAAAATTGAAGTAGCATTTAAACAATAAACATTAAAATGAAGACCAGACTCGATGACTAGGTTAATCCGACATTAACTAAATCAAAAGAATTCCAGTATACAAGCAGAGCTATTTATGTTATAAAAAGATAAAACCATGTCTAAACCACAAATCCAGAAGATAAAAACACTACACAAGAAATAAGACACCAAAATAAAACCAACTTAAGGGGATCATTTTTCTTTTAAAGGTAAATGAAATGCAAGACTCTTGAAAAAAATAGCAACACTGAAGCAATTACACTTATGCAATGAACAAAACAGAGTGTATCAGTCCTATCAATTCCCCATGACCTTAATAATAATTTGTATTAATGTCACATGCAAATATATTCTACATCCCAGTTAGACAGGAACTCAGCAGAGATGCATGAAAGCATATGGCTAACAAGTGTCTTTTTTACCCTAATTTTCTCTGCAATTCTGTTGAGAATTAAAAATCAGAAAGACTAACCTTGAACTGATCAGAGGCTAAGAATACAAATACCGTAAAATGTAAGAGTAAAAAGGTATTATTCTTTTCAATCACTTAATCTCTTACCAAATACTATTCTATGGTTAGGCTAGTCAAATCATAGGTCTTCATGAGATATTAAATAAATTTTGAATATCAGAAGTCATTTCATACCTAAATACCTTGAGATACTGACCTATCCTACATGAAAAGTAATTTTTATTCAACTACTTTATTCCAGTCAGGTTATTTCATCTTTTTGCATGCAAATACAATCACACAGGCTTCATTTTAAAGATAAAACAAAGGCAAAATAGACTCCCATTTCACTTGCACAGGATGAATTTCAGTTTTCAGCAAAAAGAGAAGTATAAAACGCTTTAGAGCTCTTAAAAGCACACTGTTTACAGCTTGAATTTTCAATTCTTGCATGTTATAAGCACTTTCACATAATAATTATAAAACAAAGAGGATACTTGACAATGCTCCCTTCACACTCGTGCCTCAGTAGCTGCATGGCACAAATCAACAGGTTTTGTTGTCCCAGAAGTCACATGCATTTGCTTCCTTTCACTCAAATAGCACTTGGGAAAAGCAGCTTCCTATCTCTCCATTGTTAAATAGTCAATTAATCTGCTACAGTTATTACAGTCAAGAAATAGTACATTCTGTTATAAAGAATCTTCTGTTAAGATTCCGTGCTCGCTCGAGTACCTGGAAATATTTAATAACTATCAGATTAAAGCAGGTATATTTAAAACATTGGACTGTGACGTTTCCTAGCATGTAGCCCTACCTATAAAAGTATCGTAAATGCAAATAAATCTCTCTGATAAGAATTCTAAACATAGTACATGTTTGTTATTACTGATAATTTTTATACATTCTTAATAACCCAAATATATCTTGTTTCAGAAAACACAATCCGAAGAGAGGGATTACTGGAGTAAATTCCACTTGCATAAACACATTTTTGTAATGGCAAAGCTCTTGCTAGAAGCTGGCGGGCCAGGGAAGAAGTGTGAAGAAAGGGGGGAGAAAGGAAAGCATGTTGGTCTGAATAAATTACAAATGCTACACTCTTTATCTGATGCGGCTGTGTAATTTTATTTAAAAGTGCTACCCAATGAGCACGAAATAGATACAAAGCTACGCAGTTGTACAGGGGAATTCTACCTCTTGTAAGTACATTGGTTCAGAAGCGTAAGTATCTTTGGTAATGTGAACTCTTAAGTGTTCTAGTGGTAGCTGAGTTGTCCACAGAGAATACAATATGAAATTTCAATTTCTATGTCTAAGCGGATCATTCCAAGCATGTTCAGGTTCAGC
>NW_009708476.1:8639-16502 GCF_000703405.1 Apaloderma vittatum | reverse complement strand
ACAATAGCACACATGAAAACTGTGGCCAAGCGCAGGCAATTCTGAAAGCAAACAATGAAATGGCGATTCCCGTTCGGTCCCCATGTGTTGCCTGGTCTAGTCGAGAGGTGGCGTCCCTGGCGGCAGGGAGGCTGGATTAAAATGATCTCTAAGGTCCCTTCCAGCTTAGGCCATTCTACGATTCTATGATTACTTTCTTCCTTAAAAGAAACATCAGGAATGTCAAGCTTTTTTTTGACAGGGGGGACAAACACAAAATATGAAGGAGAATATGAGAAAAAAATACGATTAAATGAAGAGATTTCTGAGATATGTACCGAAACCAGAATGGATTAGAGTCAGAGGAACCAACGTTAAAGGACCAAAGAGCAAGATTGCTTTATTGAATGACTGGACAAAGAGGAATTAGATTCAGAGTGTGGGAAAAGCAGACAGGCCTCTCTGATGCTTATCCATTTTTCCCTGGCCTGCTTGTAAATGACATCCTGAAGGTGAGCACTGACAAGAACTAAGCATATTTCCTAAAATCATCTGTTTTGAGACTTAAAGGTCACGATTCCTTACGACATTCTTCTCACAGGGAAGATTGCAGTTTCATCCACTTTGGCTCAAACGCTGGAGGACCTTCTCTCTCCCACTGGTGCACTAACACCATTCCATGAACTTTGCCTCTTGTGCCCACTGTCCGGCTGCTCTCACAATCCTCCTTTCCCTAGTCACACCTTTTTCTTTTTCTTTTTTTTTTTTTTTACTTTTTCTTTCCTGCCGCAAACTGCATTTCTCTCTGTACTTCCTCTTGTGCACTGGTTTGGCAGTCTGCTGCTAATCCCTTGTCTTGCCAGTTGAACCACCTCTTGGCTTCACATTATAATTTAAAAGAAATATACTGCCATTATCTGCACTATTTCCTTGCTTCAGAAAGTAACATTTCATCTCTCTTAAAATGGCACCTCCCGAATCCTACCAGACTCCATTTGAAATGCAAATATTGTAGAGGAAACTACCAGTCATCTATTTTTAGAAAACCCCTCTGCTGCTTCTAACAAAGACTTTTAGATCTGCAGTCCCAGATTTCAATACCTCTGATATCTAAAGCGAAAGCCAAAAACCAACCATTTTAAAATTCTCTCAGAAGTACAATCCTGTGCAATTTTGACTCTCTGAAATCTAAAAAGCGTATTTGGAGAATAAACTGTACCTTACAAATAATTAAGAACTAACGCCAACAGTTAGAGATCACTATGGTAGGTACTATGCACATATTTAATAAGAACTAAGCTTTTATCCTAAAAGCTTGCAATTAAGCTTATCAAAAGTGACACAAAGACATGAGAAAGAGACAAGGTAATAATACATTAATTATTATTAGCATAAAGAAGAGTCGTAGCATACCATTTGCCTAGTCATTGCAAAGTATTAGCAGAGTCAAGCGTTTTTTAAAGGCATCTGACAATGATAATGTAAGTGGCTTTTCAGACTTATGTGGATCTCTCCTTTTTCACATGCAGGACAACGGGCGAGAGCATGAAGGCATTTCAGAGACAATTAGAACAGACAAAAATCTGGCAGGTCAATGGCCAACGAACTGAGAGCTCAACAGCCAGTAAACACAGACTGCTGGATTCTGGTCTAGGAAGTCAGAGTCTAAAAGACAGTTTTTCCTCTCTCTCCAAAGCTTTTATGATTTCAATGAGCCAGAATCTGACTTTGTGCTCTTGTTGGATTCTGTCCACACTTACTAGAGATTCAAACACTCACCTCATCAGTAAGAAACTCCTTACTCAGACCAAAGTCTGTCAGCACCACATGGCCATCAGAATCGAGGAGAATATTCTCAAGTTTTATATCCCGATATATAATTCCCAACTGCAAACAGAATGAAAGAAAAAGTATTTCCAAATGAGTGTAACCAAATCAAGGAGACATTGTTGAATACATTTAAATATAAAACTAGCAAAATTCCTATTATTAAGGTAATCTGACACTTGAAAGTTTCCTCTCAAATATGACATTTTTAAAATGCTTTCAAATGAACAACTTTGACTTAAAAATTCAGAAATTGTGCTGTGCATTAACTTCTTAGAATTTAAAGGACATACTAAATACTTTGAATCTAAAAGTGACTGAATACTTGCTGTTGAGTGAAAAACTCAAGTTCAGCTGATACTTCTGTAATATGTTCTAGATCATAAACATCTACTTACTACTTCTAACGAAAACACATTTTATGTCTACAGTTGTGCCAAAATTTCAGAGCTCTGCTGTTTAATTGTATCAAAACAAGGACAACTGAACAACAGTGCAATCAAAACACTGCTCATGGTGACTATAAACTAGTTTTACTGACATGAACCACTTCATAAGGATTTCTAAAAATTAACAATCATTTGCCAAAACAACAATCTGCACACTGCAGACAAAAACTTGTAGCCTTAATCTAGTGCACACAAATACTTCACTGGGAAGTAATTCTAATTATACATATGATTATACTTACTATATCATATGTTATGTTGTTATATATATTATAATTATCATATGTTATCTACAATATTATACTATATGTGATGTTATATATAATATTATTATATTGTTATATTATACATACTAATTATACATATACATATATAATGCCTCACTGCTGGATAAAGTTACTTTGAATTTAAAACCATCCAGAAAATAAAAATAGTCCTTACTATCTTTATAGAATGCGAGACGAATACAGTTGTACTTACACAAAATCAACACTAGGATAGTTACTTTACCTTGTGGAGATGTTCAAGTGCCAAAACAATTTCCCCAATGTAAATTTGCACCTCATTTTCTGAGAATCTCTCTCTGTGTGAAAGGTGAGTAAATAATTCTCCTCCATTTATGTAGTCTAAAAATTAGAACAAATAACCTTATAGTTTCACTTTCTGACAACTTAATTTTCTTATTGGAATATTAATAGCTACTTTGTGAGCTGTTAAATGATGTTCCGCAATCAGATGCTTTTATTTTATTGTACTTTAATAATATTTAATCTTGTTGCATAATACTATTTCCTTCTTAGAAGGCTGACAGAAGAACATAACCAACTTTTAATTAAGCAACAAAGCCATAAAGTAAGTCTCAAATATCCATAAATTATAAATATTAGGTGGTTTTTTTCCCAGATCAGGCCTCTCATTATTTAGGAATATGAAAAGAAAGGACTACAAATGACACCTACAAATAGAAAACTTGTGCATTCTTATAAAATTTTTAAGAGCAACAAGGCAGGCTGACAAAGAAAGGCAATTCAGAAAACAGCTACTGGGTGAAATACTCAGCTACGGGCAATTACAAGTTTTGCCCTTCACCAGGGGAACTTAAGAGCAAAACTTAGTATTTCCACATATATTCCCTCACGGAAACCACACTTTCATTCTTCGCAGGTTAGGATACAAGGGTTTTCCCACAGTCAAGAAGGGGGGAGAAAGGTAATTATTACAAACGAGTTCCACTGCAACACAAATTTTAGAGGTAGCGCTGTCTGTGCCAGCAGTATACATCATCAGTGCAGCCATTAATTTGCAAGCCTACAGCTCCCATATCGTATTTTGAGTCTCCATATACAGAGCAGGGAATGTGCTCCACAACATCTTATTCAACATTTTATCAAATACAGTTTCTATAGCTTCGCTGGTGTAACATACAATAAGATTGGACCTTTTTCACGGATTTATAAGTCAATATTTAGAAGGAGAAAGCACACATATAAAAATTACAGCCATTCTGATCTCTCTCCTCTCTTTAGTTCTCCAGTTCCCTTTTTAGGAAGGAATCTTAGTGAAATCAAAATGTGAAGATTATTTGCCTAAACCAGTAAGTATATGAAAAAAATATAATAAAGTATAATAATCCATGCATTATAATTGTTTCTCTCTTTAAAAAAAAAAAAACAAAAAACAACAAAAAACAACCAAACTTCAGCATTCTAATCACAGAGAAAACAAAGATAAGCAATTTTTTTTAAACATTTCTTATCAGAACTGCTAACTTAGCACAAGGTGAGAACAGAATTCCTAGTCAGACTGCAACAGATACAAATCAAAACTTCCACTGTAGTGGCAGAACAAGGAGACATTTATTCAGATTATAACACTAACCACAATCCAATGACACAATCAACTTTCAAATTCTTGGTACTAGATTAAATGCACCACCGACACAATAGGAAAAAAAAAGTTACTTTCATATAAACTCTGTTTGTTCAGATTTTTCTTATTTTTTAAGTATTAGTAGGTCAACCTTGTGTGGCAAGCTTTGTGTAGAACTGGTACTCCCATGGATACAATACTTTGCTCTTTCATTCACAGCTTAAAGTCAACCTAAAAACTGGAATCAGCTCCAAACCCTGTATTCTGGAACTCTGGCAGAAATGCGGCTGCATGTCCGCACTCGATCCAAACTAAATTCACACAGCTATGGAATCTGAAGACATGAAGAAGTGTATTAAAATACACTGAGGCTCCAATTCTAAAAGCTCTTAAATCTGAAATGACACATTGCTCATACACCAGGTTCGGCCAAGTGTAAAAATAAAGGCAGAGTCTGGTTCCTCTGAAAATTCAGAGGTCTCGAACACAAAAACTCCAAAACTAAATCAAAGAGGTGTTCTACAAAGACTTACAGTGAGACACACAAAAAACCTGCAACAAACAGTTATCTTCTTTGTCAAGAGAGGGTGTGAAGCCAAGTTGAATTATAAAGTACCTTTAGGCTACGTTAGGTAGAAGAGATTTTTCACTATTACAAAAAGTGGTTAAAAGAAATTTTAACTCCCTTTAATCATTCCCATTTTCTGCTAACAAAAGGAGGAGAAAAGGACCTTTCTGGCCCCAAGTGATATTTTGAGAATGGACTCATGTAGACTTTGTGGGAAAGAAAAAAAACTGGAAAAAAAAGCCTTTAATTATGCATCAACTTTGAATTTCTTGCTTTAAATATCACCTTCACATGGTGTTACAGTGGGCAGGTTCCCCACCTGCACTGTCTGTTATGTAATGATCTTCAGAACTACTGGGCTCCTTCCTCTTTGACTTACAAGAATATAACATCAAGCTTTTAATTTGCTCTTCATATAGGTTCTTCTGGCATACTAATCCTTGTCACCTTGATTTCTCTATTACTACATATGTATTTTTAGGTACCTTGAACTTAGGTGTGACAGTTTTTTTTGTTTAGTTTGCAAGGGATTTTTCTTCTAATTGTATCTAAACTGCCATTCTAGCCAAAAATATCTGGATTTCAGGAATGGCACTATTAATTATTTACAATAAATGTTCACATTGTCTCATTTAATCTTTATTTTTTTTCCCAAGTTATTAATCAATAACTCTAAAAAATTCGTAGAGGTTTAGCATCAAGGAATCACAGAATTATTGAACTGCTTTCTCTCTTTAGCATTTTCCAGCCTATTACAATATTTTTATATACTTCTTTAATGTCCTAGTCACAGGAATTTGTACAAATCCTTAGTAAAATGAATGTAGTGAATACTCCTTTTAAGCATGAACTCCTAAATTTTCTCACTGCAGTACATGAAACTAAGGTACGGGCATAGAACACACTCCTAAAAACTGACAGTCAGTGGTGTTGATTCATTACATGAAGTTTTATAAATCTAATCTCTAAATCAGCCTGTTAACAAAGATTTAATAAACTGAAGTTATGCGCAAGAACGAATTACAAAACTTGCCCTTCAATCAAAGGACCGTTCACTTCAAACAATTCACTATAAAAATGTATTCTGCATCCAAGCCTTGACTGGATCGTTCATTTTCCAGCTCTTTTACAATACTCCTAAGTATTTTTAAAAGTTCTTGTAATGTTGTTGCAAAACATCTTATATGCTAAACAAAATTTGCTTCTGATCTGAAAGGTAGTACCAAGCCTTATGAACAAACTCTACTTCCAGCACAGGAATGTGTGTTTCTGGACTGCCTCTTAACACTCAAAAATTGAAACATGCAAGTATCTCAATATTCAAAGATCAAATTGTTTCACAGCGAGGTTTTGGCAGCAAATGCTTTCTGAAGCAGTAACGTTTAGAGTCAATTTTAATTCTCTAGCTACTGAAGGAAATGTTCTTCATTGTTAGGAAAAATCCTTCATTTTCCTTAGAAAGACAGGAGTCTTCAAATGGCAATGAAATTTGGGGTTAAAGCAAAAGGAATATAATTCCATGACCTCGGTGCCTCTCCCCAAACTGTCACTGCCCTGAAAAAGGATACTGGTATGGAAAAGACACACACACACAAGTTATTTCTGAGCTGAAAACCCTAGCAAAGCTCTTGGTCAGGTCTTCTGCCAATCTTGCAAATGCCACAGAAATAGATGTGGTTCTTCACATCAAAAGGGAAAGCAAAACGGTAAGGACAGAAGTGGGATGAGGCACGTTCCAATAAGGACTGCTATACAATATTCATTATCAAGCACCTCTCATAAACAAAGATTTACAGAAGTTGCTGGTAGAATCTACCAAAAGGAAGTATCGCAATGCATGAATCAAGAAACTGATTCACAGTACAAGTATTTTCACCAGCATTTTGCAGCAGGAAACTGTACCAGCAACTTGTAGATTCTAGTATTGTAAGGAATTTGACCAGATATAAATGAAAGCCCAATCACCTTTAAAAGGCATCGCCCACATTTCAAGCGCATTTGTTCAGAAAAAAAGATCCGCCTGATACAACTATTCAGTTTGTGGCATTTCAGTGCTAAAACAGTGTACAAATTGGTCGGCGTAGTGACAGGTAGCCTTGTCCTCTCAGACACATGACAACATTCAAAGCCACTGATCGCGCTAAGAACACTATACAACACATTCTTAGGGTAAAATGTGCAGTATGTTTAAACTAGGAGGTTTTCTGCTGCTTAAATATTTCCTTGCTTTTTTCTTCTTTCCTATCAACTAATCCCACTAATAAAGTCATGTTTGTTCATAAGCTATGTTTGGTGACCCCATCTCATCAATGGCCTCTGCCACACACACAACGGCAGCATGGAGGGAAAAGATGAATCACTTTAATGCCCATACTCATAAAGAACTTCATTTGTGGTAGCAGTTTGTCTGAAAATCTATTGAAAAAAAATAATGCAGTATATAATAATGGGTTTAAGAGTGCAAATCAAATTTTCCTCTTCTACATGTGAATAGAAAGTATTTCTCTGGTTTAGGTACTTACATACATTCTTTTGCTGCATGTAACTGATAATACTTCCCCTCTGCCCCCCCAAGTCAGAGTAGCACACTGAAGCTGAAACAGGAAAACCACAAACACAGACACTGTTGAAAATGAACAGTGTTTTACTTCCTATGGTCTCTCTCACGCAATCTCCAAACGCATAGCAGTGAAGACCACAAAAAAAAAAATTCCTACAAAATGTGAAGGAGATAAAAAAAGAAAAAGATTTTATTTTTTTTTTTCACAAACTTAAAACTTGAATCCTGAAAACTACTCACCTAAAATGAGATGAAGCTTTGTGTCTGTCTGGAAGGCATAATGTAACGTGACCAAAAATGGGGATTGCCTAATGTGCTCCAACACTTGTCGTTCCGTCCTTGTGTGCTCAGTTGTTTTTGCTTTTTGAACTATTGTTGCTTTCTTCAGTACTTTCATAGCGTACAGCTTTCCAGCATCATGGCCGCTTACTTTCCTTACTAGGAACACTTTTCCATAGGCTTAAGGAAAAAGTAGGGAAAACATCATTATTATTTTCAGTTACTCTTGGTTATGGCAAACTCAGGCTAAAATCTTCCAAAACACATTTTTTGTTTCAGACTGACCTTTTCTGAGCAAAATTTCAACCAAATGAGCTTAGTGACTGAACACA
>NW_009708476.1:0-8608 GCF_000703405.1 Apaloderma vittatum | reverse complement strand
GGGGGGGGGGGGGGTGTGGGACCCAGCAGAGTTTCAGTATTTAAAAGCAGATGGTTTTTTCCTTTGTAATAACCTAAAACTCCCATACCTAGAATTTAGGAAGAGTTAGGAGTAAGAGAGATTAAGAGAGATTTTATTTTATTTTTTTTTTGGTCCTCAAAATAGCCTGCCCATATTTGCACAAATTCATTACTGGCTTTATAGCACTGAAGTTCCAAAAACCCAGAGAAAAGCAAATTAATTCCTCCCATCAGAATTTAGTACACAGGAATTTTCTGAGGCTCCCATACTGAACTCAAATGAGAATAAGGTAGAGGAATTATCTCAAAAAGAAAGTTTTCTGAACACAAACAGTTAAAAAAAAAAAAATAGTCACTAGGACCAAAGGGTAGTATTTCCAGAGTTTTAAATTATTGAATCTAGGTATTGTGAATATATATTGGGTTAAAAATATACTGCATATTGGAGTAATAAGTGGCAAGTGTGGACATTTTTTATATAAAAAGGGCTCCTGGGAACTGTAAACAAGTAAATGTGATACCTATACTAGGCAAAAACTTGCAGAAAGAGTAAAGGTTAGAATTAGATTATATATATAAACAGGATATTATGTGAAACAATGAGTGTTACTTCTGTATATAATAATTATTCCTGCTAATAACTGCTCAAAGGAATCTAGCTGGTTTATTTAGATTTCCAAGGCACTTAAGTTGCCTCACAAAAGGGTATTAAAAACTCTAAACAATCATGGGTGAAATAAGGGAGATC
Organism: Apaloderma vittatum; assembly: GCF_000703405.1. Taxonomy (NCBI): domain Eukaryota; kingdom Metazoa; phylum Chordata; class Aves; order Trogoniformes; family Trogonidae; genus Apaloderma; species Apaloderma vittatum. Next base: position 7,840 of record NW_009708476.1, on the reverse strand, counting down.
CTCTTATGAATGAAGAGCTACATTAGCAGACAAATCGCCAAAAGGTTAAAAATAAATACTCAGAGCTTGTTCAGTGAAAGAAGGTCACCACAAGAATTCATTCTGCCTGATTCAGTAATACATGAACAGTGAGAAAGCTGATTATCTTGTTTTAGTAAATTATCCACTGCAACAGAACACAAAGCTCACTGATGAAAACTGTAACATAGTATCAAAATATTAAGTAGTTTAAAAAAAAAAAGTAAGATAAAATTTCAAATAGGTAAATGAGCAATCCACATGAAGTATGATAATAATCAATGATACATAGTGTTGTAACTGAGAAAAAATAATACTTGGAGTTACCACAGATAACCTTATGAGAAAACACCAGTGATAACCCAAAAAGCAAGTAGAATATTAGAGCTTCAAGGAAAGTATTGAAGGGGGAAAATAACATAAATATATGAGATCGCAAGTATATTTAAGTCAGGCTAAACAGGCATCAGCTAGTCATCAAGAAATGGATAACCACAGACATAAAAAGATTTGTAAAATAGGCATGGCCCACAAATCGTGTCATGATGTACACACACAAGCTATCTGAATCATGGTCATACATATCACAAAACTGTAACCACAGTAATACTGCTACACACATGCACCATTTTAATTTAACATCCAACATTGGAAAAACAGCTGAATAACATTATTTTTACCCTCTGAAAAACAGACCCCTACTACTGAGAACACTGGTTCAGGGAAGAAAAAACTAACCAAAAACACCACAAAAAACAACCTGCTTCCAAAAGGAGCATTTACATCTCCTTAATGAGTTACTACTCACTAAATGTAGACAACACTTTTGCATCATACTAATGCACAACAAAACTAGGTGGAGAATGACCTCGGCTTGCATTTCTCAATAGCTTAACAGAGCCACCCTAGTTTTTACCAATTTTCAGCTGCAGCCTGACACTGAACTTCTTGTGCCTCTCCAAAAAGTCCAGTCAAGAGTATTAAATAGAATTTTCTCCAGGCTTCTGGGAAACAGTAGTTTTATAAGAAATGCTGGAGAACATTGAGTTAAGCTAAATTAAAACAGAAGTCTCTGATTTTCATGTTATAAAAACATAAAATAATGCATCCTAAGTGGCAGAATACTATCACTATATTAACACCACCTACTACAGCTTTACATACAGCATAGAAGAAAATTACCTGGTGCTACAGCTGTAAGGAAAACTCTAGAAACTATTACTGTTACTGTAAGGAACTTGCAACGTAGAGCTTTACCGTGGTACAAATTGTTTCTTCAGAAATTTGAAAAGGACTGACAGAATGATGAGGATTCTAAACAGTTTTGATGAGAATAAATCTTAAATAGCACTATTTTAATCAAATGACTCATGATATATTCAACACCAGAATCTCTGCTATCACCACTACTTAAAAGACAACACTGGAAAAGTAATTCATTTGAGTGGCAGCAAGGAGAAGGCACATAGGCTAATTGCAAGAATACCTTACCTGATAATTTTATTTCAGAAAAGCTTTTTTAGTTTCTCAAAGTGCCACATTTTAATGTTCATCCTCATAAAATCCGACGCATTTCTCAACTACTTCCAAGGTACAAATATTCAGCCAGCAAACACACACTTATGGAGTCACCAAATACATCCAAAATTCAAAGAACCATAGAATGCGTTGGGCTGGAAAAGACTTTTAAAGGCCATCTAGTCCAAGCCCCCTGCAGTGAGCAGGAACATCTTTAACTAGGTCAGCTTTCTCAGAGCCCCATCAAACCTGACCTTGAATGTCTCCAGGGATGAGGCCTCCACCACTTCTCTGGGCAACCTGTGTCGGTGTCTCACCACCTTCATCTTAAAAGAACTTCTTCCCACTCTCTAACCTAAATCTACTCTGCTCTAGATTAAAACCATTGCCCCTCGTCCTGTGGCTCCACATCCTTGTGAACAGGCCCTCCCCAGGTTTCCTACAGCCCCCTTCAGGTACTGGAATGCTGCTAGAAGGTCTCCCTGAAGCCAGGCTGAACCATCCCAACTCTCTCAGCCTGTCCTCGTAGGAGAGATGCTCCAGCCCTTTGATCATCTTTGTGGCCTCCTCTGGACCTGCTCCAACAGGTCCGTGTCCCTCTCGTGTTGAGGGCTCCACAGCTGGACGCAGCACTCCAGGAGAGGTGTCCCCAGAGCAGAGCAGAGGGGCAGAATCACCTCTCTGGGCCTGCTGGCCACGCTGCTTCTGGTGCAGCCCAGGATGTGACTGGCCTTCAGGGCTGTGAGTGTGCATTGGTGGCTCACGTCCAGCTTCTCCCCCACCAACACCCTCCAGCCCCTCTCTCTACCACATCATCCCCGAGCCTGTATTGATAATGAGGACTGCCCCGACCCAGGTGCAGGACCTTACACTTGGGCCTGTTGAACCCCATGAGGTTCACATGGGCCCACTTGTCCAGGTCACTCTGGAGGACATCCCGGCCCTCTGGCATGTCAATCACACCGCTCAGCTTGGTGTCATCTGCAAACTGCTGAGGGTGCATTCAATCCCACTGACTATGTCATTGATGAAGATATTGAAAAATATCTTCATCAAAATTATTTATTTTCATTAAAAATATTTCACACTATGGAAGAAATAAAAGACTATAATGCATACTCTCTCTATATATACACACATATATATACACACACACGTACAAATACACAATCACAAACTACATTAGACTGGCCTTGCAGTTTATTTAAAGAAACAAAATAAAAATTTAAAAGAAAAAGACGATTGTATTTGCAGATATCAGGCCTGTAAGAGTAAGAGATTTCATACTAGTAATTTATACCAAATTTCCACTTAATTTGTGAGACAAAAAAATAAAATTGGGAGTTAAAAACTTTCCTTTCACTGCTGCATTTTTCACTGTTGTGGTTTAACCTTTGTCAGCAGCAACTAAGCCCTCCACAACCACTTGCACACTCCTGCCCGGTGGGATGGGAGAAAGAACTGGAAAGGTAAAAGTGAGAAAACTCACGGCTTGAGATAAAGACAGTTTAACAAGTAAAGCAAAAGCCACACAGGTAAAAAAACGCACAACAAGGAATTCAATCATCTCTTCCCATGGGCAGGCAGGTGTTCAGCCTTCCCCAGGAAAGCAGGGCTCCACCACGAGTAACGGTGACTTGGGAAAACAAACTCCATCACCCCAAATGTCCCTCGTGTCCCCTCCCAGCTTTTTGTGCACCCCCAGCCCACTCGCTGGTGGGGAGGGGTGAGCAGCAGAAAATGCCTCGACTCTGTGTCAGCCCTGCTCAGCAGCAGCTAAACAACTGTTTCCAGAACAAATCCAAGACATAGCCCCATACCAGCTACTGTGGAGAAAACTAACGCTACCCCAGCCAAAACCAGCACACTGATGACTAGATTCATAGTAACACACACCATTTTAAGTAACAATACAGCAAGTCAGTATAATGTTCTGAAGTACGCACTTACTGAAGCACAATGAATTAAAAACATGAAGTATTCTTTGCTGCTTTATTCTTTCTGTACAAATGCAAGCACATTAAGCCACTGCATCACGCCAGCTAATTCTTACAAAGGCCAGCAATTCTTACTGCTTATAGCAGACAGAATGGTTTATGTGAACTTCTAAATCCATCAAAACTTGACATCTTATGTATACAGTTTTAAAGCAATGTTTTCAACTGCTAGCATAAGCTACACCTGTTACATTATTTTTTTACTGTCAGTGTAAGAATAGTCGTAAGACAACAATAGGAAATAGGAAAATGCTCAGAGATAAGACAAAATATTTCACTGTGTTCTTGCATGACATATGCCTAATGACCTTTTTCCTCCACACTTTTGATTGTTAAAACATACTTCAGATTCAATCTTTCTGAAGAATTTGAGGGTAGTACTCTCACTGTGCCTGTATCTGTCCATATGAATTTAAACTTGGGACACTGTCGATATGAATTTAAATTCGGGACATAGCAGAGACAGAAAGTCATATAGCTCCAGCAGCTAAAAACAGTGGAAAAAAAGCCAAGCAAAAACCTTAACAAAGATCAAGTAATAGTATTCTGAACAAGCTTTTCCAATTTTAGTGTGCACTACCAAACTATCAAAGATGAGGCATTCTCTGCCACCTTTCCTTTAAATAGCAAAGAGTCAAGAATCTTCAATGGACTTTTTTCAATATCGTTATTTCCCCAAGAACAAGTTTCCTGTCCCATTAAAAACAACCAAGTGAAAAATGATAAATGAAAAAGTCAGAAAGAGACAGGAGACTATAAACTGTGTCTTAAAATGTACTTTCTTTAGGTATTTTGGGTTTGCACTTTTGCTTTCTTTTTTACCTCTAGCTTTTTAAAAAGAAAAAAACTACTAAATGTTACAGCAAATGAGCATGGCAGGCAATAAATGCCCTTTTTTTCTTTTTTAAAGAAAATTAAGTTTTTGCAAGCAGGTTCTCATGTATAAGATGATCTACTGCTGTATAAGCATGCCATTCATATTTAATTATGACAAAAATTAAGGTAAATTACCATCTTCAAAATTGCTTTAAAGGCACTACAAACTGATCAAGTCAGATGAACAATTAACCAGTAACTGCCTGGATCATCTTCCTTCCCTCTTAAATGTAGGATTACATTTGCTATTATCTCCAGCTCTACTGAACCACTTCTGACATTAGTTTCAGTAAGAATCTTTGCTACTGACCTCCAATTCAATGTCCCTCCATTCTGAAAGAAATTGGACGAATGGAACAAATTTGTCCAGGTTTCAGGTTCTTAGATTGAACACAGTCCCCTCTTTTCAGTCTGCTCTTTGTACATAAAAATAATTTCACATTTCCAAACTCTGTCTCCAAATAGCCATCCCATCTTCTAGTATTCATCATAGCTGTCCTCAGAAGAAATTGCAGTAAATATTAATTGGAATTACTTTTAGACTAATTTTGGCTTGCTCTCCTCAGCAGAGTAACCCCACTTCTTTCTTTTTCCTCCTTTTACAACAGGAATATTTTATATTTTCTTCAATATGCTTTAAAAGACCTAACTTAAATTTCACAGTCTTAACTCTATCAGAACACTTCCTGACCTCTTAGGTGGAACTTCAGCAGACCATCTTGTATAATAAGATTTCTGAGCTGATTATTTAAATCTGACGCTCACCCTATCAATTTTTTTCTGTTTATATGTATGTATCCTTTAGATTCTAAGTAACTCCTATATGTAAGGAGAATATCCTTCCCATATAAGCGTGTAGTTCCAAAACACCATGTATAAAATATTTTTTATATATAAATGGCACTAATCTTCTTGGTTTTAATTATTTTTTATCTTCATTAATGGACTGCAGTTCGAGAGGTAGACCGAATTATTAGGGCACACGCTCAAGAACTACTTGTATTGTCTCTCCTTAAGTACAGCTGGAGTACTGAATGAAGTGGCATTTCTTAAACCCAGAAGCAACAATTGAGTAGAAAAAAAAGAAAAAAATAATCTGTGTAGAAAAACATATGACCCAGAATGCACTCTACATTGACTTTTTTTTTTTTTCAATTATAAAGACACATCTACAAAGAACAAAGTAAAGAGCCAAGTGAGCATGCATAAACCAACACAGCAACCTTTTCTTACTGTTCCCCACATGGCTTTGGGAAGTGGTTAGATTATTTTTCTGTAAAGTAATGTTGTTCTGTAGAATAGAAACTACTTTTCTATATCACAGTACTTTACAGTTAAAGATAGGAGGGACAGCTGGAAACATGAATTCAGTGGACGGGAAACCTAAAAATTCCAAGTTTCAAATTAGCAAGTCCATTCAGTAATAGCAGGGGAAAAAAAAGACTTAAAAACAAAAAGACTCGAATTTCAGAAAGTATATACCAAGCAGAACATGGGCAAGTCAGGTAAGTAAGCAATAATTTCTTCCCAGAGTAACAAGTACATTATTCATAGTTTTATTAACAGTGGCATAATGTCATGTATTTTGCATTACATATTTCTTCAGTACTGAAGTTTATTCTATTAATAGCTCCTTAACACAACATAAAAGAATTCAGCTTGGATCAAAAGGCTACTACCTCAGATTTTTGCTTGCTTTTCTTCTCCTGTGAGACTTGGGTCAAAAAAGGAACATAGATATTATAATGCTGTTTAACACTAAGAAGCAAAATATAACATTGCAACAGTGTGTACAACAACAAACTAAAGACATGCAAGCAGGAAATGTAAATTAAAGAAAATAAATACGAAATTATGCTAAGTCATAGCACAAAGAATGTTAACACACAAAAAATAACTTCTACAGGAGAAACATCAGTACACAAGGATACAATTTCTTATATTGTTATTGTTTCTTGTCCTCTTAAAAAAATACAACTTAAAATGAAGTTTTAAATAAACTCTCTTTGCTGTTACCTGAAAAAACACCACCGAGTCTATATGAAACTACCACAATTACATACATTTAAGGAAATATAATTTGACATACTTTGTGTATCTTTAGTTATTGCAGTTGCTTCATAGCAATTATATTTAAAATATTGTAATTAGTTAAAATAGCATCTGCAGTTATCAATTAATATGACCTTGAGCTTTCAATATATTCTGCTTTGCATTATAGCAGATCATTGGACTTTGTAAGCTGCGTAACTCTAATAGTAAAGAATTTTAAAACAGCATCACAGCTTTTATTTAGCATTACCTATATTACAGCAATGTCAGTGATACCTAAAAAACTTACACCAGGATAAGGTTTTCAGTGTCAGAAAACAGAGAGCTCTTACCCAAAAATTGACAGCAACACATAAAGAGGAGCCCTCAGATGACCTCTCTCTCATTTTTCTTTAAATTGCTCCCAAAGAAGCAATGGTATCCCTTTTGTCTCCATAAATCAGTTTGTTTAAGATGACCTTCACCCCCAGCCCTGTCTTTAACTTCAAAGCATTTAAAAGTGTAAAAAACCAGAGAAGTTCTCAAAACTGTCAAAAACACCCCAACATCTCAACCCAAAAAAAACTTGGGGGCACTAACAGAGATACAATGGCTGTTGGAAGAGGTCTCTAGGCTTCAGGAATCACTCTGCCTTCCCCACTAACCCTGTTTAAAAACAAAAGAGGGAAAAACAAGAAAAAAACAGAACAAGCCACACGCATATATCACTTAAATACCTAAATATTTCAAATTTCTGAAATAACAAAATCATCTCCTTTTTATTCTGGATGAAAGATAAAAGGCATATCATTAGCACCTGCAACTTGCAATCTAGCCAGCAGACAGTTGCTGTTTAGAGACGGCACTTAGCTTCACCATAATTAGATCACCAACCAGACACAGATAAAAATTAGTTAGATATACACTGAAGAAATATCCTCCCTTCTTATTCTAATAGAATAACAAGATAATTCAGGCTCTTACTTATTAATACACAAGGCATGCAAATACCTTGTGAACTTTTTCCTCATTTTTTTGTGAGAGCAAGCCTAAGGACGACAACCGAAATGCAGGTGAGTGGTTTTGTACAAGAGAGTGCAAGTTCTAAGCGAGGCCTTACTCTTGTACAGTATTATTTAAGACAAGTCTGCAATAAAAGCCTGCTATTCCAACTATTTCTCACTTGTATAATTGTGATTATAGAGTTTTCTGTAGGTTTCTTCTCATTCCCCTAGGTAAACATATATTCTGATACAGAGAACTGAGAAGTCAGAGTAGTCGTACCCACAGCTGTGCTGCCATTCAGTGAGACCTAGACAGGCTGGAGAGTTGGGCTGGGAGAAGTTTTATTACCACAAGAGCAAGTGCCGAGTCTTGCATCTGGGAAAGAACAACCTCAA
>NW_009708475.1:1028-2757 GCF_000703405.1 Apaloderma vittatum | reverse complement strand
CAGATGCCTGGGTAGGCACAGGGCGAGATCGCCCCGGCTGGCAGACATGAAGCTAGGTGAACAAGGGCTAAGAAGGGAGGGCAGGGGAGACATTGGCAAGGGGTGCCCCTGGTGAGGGACGGGGGCTGCTCCTTCTCTCTTTCTCCTATTGCAGGCAGATGCCTGGGTAGGGACACGGAGAGATCGTGGCACGCTTCTGTTCTCTGTGTTCTCTAACATCCAGCCAGAGAGCTGCCAGGACTCCACAGGACATTTAAGGTAGCCCCAACCTACACTGTATTATGTTCTTACAGAGTGTTGAGATCTCTCTCCAACCACGGCAAGGCCAATCATCATTTTTACCGAGGTAGTGAGAGGCTGGGCCACATATGAGCTCCTGGCACCCCCATTAGCATCCAGGTAACAGCCCTTGGCAGGAAAGCAGGGGTACTCGTGGCCATGGTGGGTGGCCCCTCTGTTCTTTGATGCTTCTGGTTTTGACAGCTAAGTTCCCAAGCAGGTACATGACCAGATCATGGCACAGACCTGTCCTCCTCTTCCTCTTTTATTCACCTAGAAAGAGTTGCTGATTTCTACAAGGACATTGACCTAAAGGTAAGGAAACACACATAGACCTAGTTTTGTACTTGTTATGGTCCTATAGGCCACTGTAGCTGTGGACAAAGGGAGCTCCACACTGTGCACCATCCTTGTACATCACAGTCCTACAGGCAGCTGGAAACCCCATGTAGCCATGGAGAAAGGGAGCCCCGCAACACTCAGAATCTCTGTGTGAAACATATCTCCAAATAAAGTTTGAGATTCATAAACCCACTGGCTGGTTCTTCTGTTCTGTGTGTTCATTTTGGGGAAACCTTTTGTGGCCTTTCCTTTTGTATAAGTGCTGCATGAGCCTCAGTATCTTAGGAAAAGAGCCCCTATTGGTGGGCTCTTCCAGACAGACCACCTCTTTGACTGCAAGCACTCACCTTTTGATAGCTCTTAGCACATGTCCCTTTTCAATTTTTGGAAACATGCTCCAATCTTTTGCCCTCATTCCAATTCTCTGTTTTGGGTAGCAGCTTTTGTTACCTGTTAGTATAACTGCTGCTCCTCAAATATGGCCAGAGTCCCTGCCCTGCCTTTCTCACTAGACAAAGAGCATGAAACAAAAGGGAGTGGCAAAAGAGCATCACAGAAGGCCCATCACTCCGTCTCTCTTAACATATTCTACTTCAGCTGCAGAAGGACAACACAGCAGTGTTGAACTGTACTAGAGGTGCTGGAAAAAAGGCAGATTGACTTCTCCATGATTAAAATAGCCACCTTGCAATCACAAATAGCCAGCGAGGATAAGATACGCTTTTAAGATACCCTGGCAGCTCAGCCTGGAAGCTTTGGCTGTAGAATTCTGTGTTCTATCGGGAGGTTATGATCTGGTGGCAATTGCAGAGACATGGTGGGACAGCTCAATGACTGAAATATAGTCATGGATGGCTACGTCCTTTTCAGGAAAGACAGGCCAGCCAGGCATGGAGGTGGAGTTGCTCTTTATGTGAGAGAGCAGCTACAATGTCCTGAGCACTGTCCAGGGACAGCTGATGAGCAAGTTGAGAGTCTATGGGTCAGAATTAAGGGGCAGGCTGGCAGGGGCGATACTGTTGTGGGTGTCTATTACAGGCCACCAGATCAGGGTGAGGAAGTTGATGAGGCCTTCTACAGGCAGCTGAGAGCGGCCTCACAGTCACAG
>NW_009708475.1:254-785 GCF_000703405.1 Apaloderma vittatum | reverse complement strand
ATGGTGGAGTTCAGGATCTTGTGTAGTAGGACCAAAATAGCAAGTATAATTGCGACCCTGGACTTTAGCAGGGCAAACTTTGACCCTTTCAAGCAATTGCTAGGAAAAAACCCCATGGGCAAGAACTGCTTGAAGGTAAAAGGGCCCAAGATAGTTGGTTGGCAGTCAGGGACTGCTTCTTCAAAGCTCAAGATCAGAGCATCTCAACATGGAGGAAGCCAAGGAAGGGAGCCAGGAGACCTGTGTGGCTAAATAGGGAACTGCTGGGTATGCTCAAGTGGAGGAGGAGAGTTTATGGGTCATGGAAGGAGGGGCTGGCCACTTGGGAAGAATATAATGCTGCTGTTAGAGGATGTAAGAAGGCAGTTAGGATGGCTAAGGCCTCCTTAGAATTAAACCTGGTGAGAGGGGTCAAGGACAGCAGAAAGAGCTCTTTCAAATACACGGTAGATAAAACTAACACCAGAGGCAATGTAGGCCCACTGATGAATGGGGTGGGTGCCCTGGTGACAGAAGATACAGAGAAGGAAG
>NW_009708475.1:0-214 GCF_000703405.1 Apaloderma vittatum | reverse complement strand
GGGTGTCCTTCGGTGCCCTGTTCCTCTGAGACCCCAGATGAAGTCAAGTCAATGGAGCAGTTTGCCTTAGTCAATGTGGACTGGGTTAGAGACCAGTGAAGCAATCTGGACATCCATAAATCCATGGGTCCTGATGGGATGCAACCACAGGTGCTGACGGAGTTGGCGGAAGTCATTGCTGGACCATTCTCCATCATCTTTGCCAAGTCTTGGG
>NW_009708474.1:0-17421 GCF_000703405.1 Apaloderma vittatum | reverse complement strand
GGCCAACCGGGGCTCCCGGCGTGTGTGTGGGGGGTGTTTTCTATTCCTCGAGTGACGTTAGACCGAATTTTGACCGAATTCACCCCAAAATCTGCGAGAAAAATCGACTTGGAGGGTGTTAATGGCGTTAAAAGGAGGATGAGGGTCTCCACGAAGCCGCATCTGGAGGCAGCGGGGTCGGTTTGTGGAGAGAATCCCGAAACGAGGAGTTTTTTTATTCTATTCAAAATGGCGTGTGGCGCTTCGTCCCCCTTGGAGATGGATTGAGCCTCCTGAGGGAGCTGCCCGATGGCTGGAGACGTGCCCCTGTGCTTGGGGTGTAACACGGGGAAGGTTTTGGCTGATTTTTTTTACCTAAATGGAAGTGTCACCATAATGTTTTCTGAAAGGTTTAGTGGAACCCCATGAGGTTGGGTGTTGGGTTCTTGGTGTGGCAAAAAAGGCCGACGGCATCCTGGGCTGGGTCAGAAATCGATGCCAGGGAAGGGATCATGCTCGGTGAGGCCACAACGTGAGCGCTGTGTTCAGTTTTGGACGCCGCAAAGAAGGACATGGAGGTGCTATAGTGGGCCCAGAGAAGGGCAGGGAAGCTGGTGAGGGGTCTTGAGAACAAATCTTGTGAGGAGAGGCCAAATGAGCCGGGGTTTTTTAGAGAAGAGGAGGCTGAGGGGAGACCTTGTTCTCTATAATTCCCTGAAAGGAGGTTCTAGTGAGATGGGTGTCGGTGTCTTTTCCCAAGTTAGTAGATTTGTAGAATCTGAATCTGCCTGGTCTAGTCGAGAGGTGGTGTCCCTGCCCATGACAGGGAGGTTGGACTAGATGATCTCTAAGGTCCTTTCCATCCTAGGTCATTCTGTGATATGATTCTATGATAAGTTAGTAGATTCGTAGAATCAGAATGATGGGGTTTGGAAGGGACCTCTAGAGATCATCCAGTGCAACTCCTCTGCCAGAGCAGGATGCCCTACAGCAGGTCACACAGGAACGCATCCAAGCTGGTTTTGAAAATCTCCAGAGAAGGAGACTCCACAACCTCTGGGCAGCCTGAGCCAGGGCTCCGTCATCTGCATAGTAAATAAATTTTTCCTCGTGTTGAGGTGGAACTTCCTATGTTCTGACTTAAACCCATTATTCCTTGTTCTATCACTGGGCACCACTGAGAAGAGATTGTCTCGTTCCCCCTGACACCCACCCCTCAGATATTTGCCTACATTAATAAGGTGCCCTCTCAGTCACCTCCTTTCAAGGCTAAAGAGCCCCAGTTCTCTCTGTCTCTCTTCGTAGGAGAGATGTTCAAGTCCCTTAATCCTTCTTGGACTCTCTCCAGTAGGTCCCTGTCTCTCTTGAATTAGGGAGCCCAAAACTGGACACACTAGTGATAGGAAAAGAGGAAATGGCTTCAAGTTGTACCAGAGGAAGTTTAGATTGGACATTAGGAAAAATTTCTTTACCAAAAGAGTGGTGAAGCACTGGAACAGACTGCCCAGGGAGATGGTGGAGTTGCCATCCTTGGAAGTGTCAAAAAAAAAAAGTGTAGATGTGGCACTTTAGGACATGGTTTAGTGGTCATGGTGGTGTTGGACATGATGATCTTGGAAGTCTCTTCCAACCTTAGTGATTCTGTCTGTGAGTGTACCAACGTGTCTTCATCTGCCCCTGAGGTTAGTCTCCCCATTTAGGAATCGGAACACTTAATTATTGAACTGGCTGTAGCTTGAGTTGCCTGTAACTGTTCACATCCTTGGAGTCTCGTTGTATTAAAGATTAAAGTAGCCTCTGCAATGGGAGTGAGGTCTGCAGGGCAGGTTTGTGGAAGCTGCTCTCAATTGATGTGGTAGATTAAAGAGCTGGGTAGACTGGGTTAAAACCAGTGTTTGAGAGGAAGCTGTCTAGCCACAGTGGTGTTGGCACCATCGATTACTTTCACACCAGCTGCATTTGTGGCTTTAATCTTTGCAAAAAAAGAAAAAAAAAAAAGCTGGACTGGCTGTTTAGTCTTTTCAGTCCATACCCAGGGGTGGGATGCTGGTGTCCTGTGCTGGGGTCAGTTAGTGCCCTGCTGTCTTGGTGTTAAAATATTGTCCTCACACTGGACAGGTGAGGACTTTCCTAAAAACAGGATGGCTGGATGGTGTAGGAGCCGCTGTTGGGACTGCTGACCTACCTGCCTCTTGGCTGGTGAAGATAATGGAGGACTAGCTGAAGACATAGTCAAAAGAGGCAGCAGATCACTACCTTTTGCAGACTAGCAGTGAATAAGGTCCTAAATGTTGAGCTTTCTTCTCTGAATTCCTTGAAAGCACAAAACCCGTGTTTGTATGGCCTTTTAGACACTGCTTTTGTAATGTGCAGGCTTGCCTTGGTGGAGAAGTTCAGTGAGAGATGCAAATTCAAGTCAGCTTTTTAATAGGAATTGAAAACGTTGCTTGGCATGTCTAAAGAAGTGTTTCCTAAAAGCTGTGGGTTTACTTGTGTGGGGCTGCAAGGTGGAGGTGAAGGTTTGAGGTGAGTAATTCCAAGTGAGTGATGGTTTGATAACTGTCATGTCACTGCTGGTACGCAACTGGTCCTTAAATTGAGTCATGGTCTCATACCACCATGTCCGAGCTGTGAAGTTGGTCTCCTGCTGGGGCCTGAGCGATTCTGATGGCTTCAGTCATGGGGACAACAGGTTATAGGCACTGCTGATGCAAAATTGCTTCTTAATTGTGGCTGTTGCTGAGCTGCATTTTTAAGGCAATATGGCAGAGATGTCAATATAGAATAAACTGAAATGTGCAGTGTCATGTAGCTTTCCCGAAAGGGATGCGACACCGCAGTGTCTTCTGGTGTTAACTGAACATTAGTTGTGAAACCCACCCCAATTTAGAAGGGGCCAAGTTGATAGACAACCAGTGAAAAGCTACCAAAGGTTGCCCTGATGAGTGTGGTGATTGTGTCTGACTCACACTGTATCTAAAAAAATCTTGTGGAGCTTGTAGATCTGAGACCTGTTTCTAGTAAACACGTTCGAGTTCTGTACTGTCCAGGCTAGTTTGATGTGAAAACAAGCGACTTTATGCGAGTCCTGTTTGGTGTTTGAACATTAACTGCTGATGGTAAATAGATAGGAGAGCTTGTTCTGGTCAGCCAATACTGATGGCAGCTAGAAGGACTGAGGCAGGCTGTAGTGACCTTGGCTATCTTTGAGCCTGCTTATTCACTGGCTGATTACGATTTGTTCCGAGAGCTGAAGTTCCTTTATTTCTCGCATGTAAATATGCGGTTGTCTCAGTGTCAGGTGCTGCCAAGTGATCAAATCATTGTGACTTTGCTGCTGTGTCAGAATGGAAAAGCGGGGTGTTGGGTGAAGCTGTCCGAGTCTGTGCTTGCCAATGGTCTGTGTAGAAAAACACGATGTCCCCACGCACCTCGCTGTGGCCTCCACAGTATAGTGAGATTCTTATTCTGACCTGTGTGTTGAAAGGCATTCAGTGCCTTCAGCGTGCTTCACTGCCAAATATCTGAAGACTGCGAATGAAGAGAGCTCTAGCTAGCAGTGTTAAGGGTGGTCCTGTTGCTGCAGAGCTAAGGAGATGGTCCTTTTTATTTTAAACTAGGGCTGTGGATACTGCAGCAGTTGGTTAGCTCTTAAGGGACCTCAAAGGTGAATCTGCTGGCTCAGAACACCAAGCTTGATGCAGCTGACAGCCCTGCGTGGTCTGATTTCTACAAGGCATCATGGCTATAAAAAAAAAAATCTCACAGCCCTGAAGGCAAATTACACCTGTGCTTCCTGAAATACTCTCTCTGGAGAGGTGGTAGAGAGGAGAGCTGCTTCCTTCTAAGTAAGGAGTGGTAGATCTCATCCAGAGAGGAGCTTGCAGGCTCCTGGGCTGGTAAAAATGAAATGGCAGAACAGTGCAGCTCCAGGTAGTCTGCTCTGAATAATTGAAGAGTGTTTTGAAGGTATTGTGTGCTGTGGGCAGGAAAACTGGAGGGTCAGATGTTTGAGCTAACAGATTGTCTACAGTAGGGAGACCAGCTTAAGCATCCATCCTTAATGGTGTGTAAACCAGTGGACTATTAAGTGTTTTAACAAGTAAACTGGACAGGCACTATTTCTACAGCTCAGTGAAATTAAGGGAAGATGGAAGACATCTCAACAAGAGCGTCCTTTCCACTCATCGAATGCTAGTCTTGGGATCATCTGAAAAACAGATGGAGCATGAGGATAAACCATTGACTCCACAAAATGTGGCTCAAGCAGGTATGCTGCTGTGCTTGTGCTGGGGCTTCCACGGGTACCTGATGGGACTCCTGCCTGACTCTGAAGTCAACGGGGAGCGCAAAGTCTGCAGGTACCTACCCGCTGATGGGAGCATCCAGAGTGGAGCAGAGTGCCAGCTGCCTGAGCACCTCTCGGTCAACTTCCTATTTTCCCTTCCTTAAAACTGGCCTCTTCCATCTGTCTGGAGCCTGACTGATTTCAAGCCGAACAATTCTCCAGCCTGATCCGGCTGTTTGGCAGTGCCTGAAACAACGGCTTCACGGGCCTGTGTGCTTCCACCCGCCTGCCGCCCTTGCTGAGCAGTAAGGCATAACTTGCTGAACTCGCTTGCTCCAGACTGTGAATCTTTTGAGCACAAGGCTTCAAGTCAGGCTGGTCTGGCCACAGGAGTGTCTGCTGGGTGCAGTCAGATGACCTGGGCTTTCCCACGCCTCACAAAGGAGGCGGTGTAGCTGTGAGTGCCTGCTGGTGAATGGGGCGAGACCAACTAGCTGAAAAGGGCTCCTGCCAAATGGTGTTAAACTACTCTGCCAGCCTACCTGGAGCGCAGTGGTCTGCCCAGTCTGTGAATGGGTCATGTTTATGGTTGCAGGGGAGCTGGTACGATGGCAGAACGACAGGCTGCTGCTTGCAGAAGAGCAAGCCTCTACTCCAGTGTTAAGCATCAGCCTTACCATATTTAAAAAATTCTTTCTGTGCTGTGTCAGACAATGCGGAACACCAATTGCAGCAGCCTCAGCTGCTTGGGCAGTTGACTGGTAACTTTTTTTTTTTCTTTGGACTGTGGCTGTTGCAGGAGTTTCATGAGGAGCTGGTAGACTTTTCAGTTCTCTCATTTACTAAATGAGGGTAAATGACCTGCTACCCTCGCGTGTTGCGCTTTGATAGTGCTGGCAATACTAGTCTTGTTGGAAATCCCCACGCCCTCTCAAAACACCAGAGAAGAACAAAAAATGTGCTGTCCCTGACCCTGTAACAGGAGACTCACTGAAGATTTTTTGAAGCCTGCGACTTCCCATAAGGCAGCTTTTCTGTTTGCCCCTCCAGTGGCCACTGGGGGACTGGCAGTAGCCAGTGGGATCTGAATTTGGTAGGTTCCGGGTACGGTTCCACTAATGTGACAGCCTTTTCTGCGGAGGTGCAGCTGGATGTCGCAGCAGGGTTTTTCGAAGACGGGTCCGTTTCGGTGGTCTGAGGCAGTTGTGTTAAATGTGGTGGTGTGGGAGGGGCCTTAGTGTGAAGGAGCCTGTTCCTTTGAAAATGCCCAGGGTTTTGGCATGGCAAAGTGAGGACTGTACTTGACCGGGATGTTACCTTTAACACTTTCTAACCTTTTAAGAACAAGCTGCTCCAGGATGAACGGGCATTGAGGTGAATTGATGCCTGCTGCCTGGTTCAAGGCAACGCTGCCTGCTGCAGAGGGCAGCCCATTTCATAAAGGATTAGTTACGAAAGGCTCTAGATGTAAGTACTCATCCAGAATGGTCGTTCAGGCTTACTCTGATAGTAACCCATGGTATCCTAGTGGAAGGTTTGACTTGTGTTAGTAGCTCACAGCCTAATGTGGGGATATTCTGGAAATGTTTCACATGTTGCAGTGTGAAACCCTGCTTCTCCGTGGTGGGACCCAGGAGGAATCGCCAGCTCTGGATCAAACACTGCTGGAGTGCTAGTTCTGAACCTCTGTATTCTTGGGCTGAGTGTGTCAAGGTATTGCAGCTGCCAAAACTGGAGCTCTGCAGATGGTTCCCTGGCTTGAAGGACGCTGACAACGTGGGCACTGTCAGCGCGTGCAGGTCAGTCTGCAGAGCTTTGCAGAACCAGCACGAGGCTTTTGTTAACAGTCTCTTCCTGTGCGGAGGGAGTGTCCAGTGAGGTGCGTTGAAGCTAACGTAGCTGCAAGATGAACATTCTCCCTGCACCGCCTTCCTAAGCACAGTAACTATAACTACAAAAGGCTGGTCCTAATACTTGGGCTACGACTTGATCTAACCCACAGGCTGCTCGAGTCCTGGTAGTGAATATCAGAAGCAAAGCTCTACTGAAAGTCCCAGCAGTGGCAAAATTAGTCTTCAGTCCTTACAGAGGCTCTTGCCTATG
Organism: Apaloderma vittatum; assembly: GCF_000703405.1. Classification (NCBI taxonomy): domain Eukaryota; kingdom Metazoa; phylum Chordata; class Aves; order Trogoniformes; family Trogonidae; genus Apaloderma; species Apaloderma vittatum. The sequence continues at coordinate 11,051 of NW_009708474.1, read as the reverse complement.
TGGCACATTACTTTCTAGTTCATACTTTATCTGGGAGCTGCACAGCTGTAGTAACTCTGCTCCCACTTTCGATTGGTAGGAAGTGTGTGCTGCGGCAAGGCACCAGGTACGCACAGCCCTGTGGGAGTGTTTTGCCCTCAGGAGCAGCACTGCATCAATTCTGGCATGTGAGTTCAGGGAGTTACTTCAAAACCAAGTTAACTTTTCAAACAGGCTTGCTGGGAGTAGGTGGTCTTGAATGATGTGTAAAGCAACATCTCTGTATTATAACACCTTTGAACTTCAAAATCCTGGTTGTAGACCAGCATGCGTTTCTCCTGGGATAAAGCTAGGTGGGCAAAGGTAGATGTTTTGATAGCTCTGTGCTTATCTGCTTTAAAGGTAGTGTTGCAGCTTGGTAGTTCTGTGTTGGAGGTGATAGAGCTGTATAGTCTGAAACAGACACATGGAGGTACAGCTCTGGTTGCATTTTCGCTTCCACCTAGATCTCTTCAAAGCCTATTAACCAAGAAGTTTTTTGGAATGTGTGTCTGTCCAGCTTATCAGGGGTGTTTAACCATAGTGTATGAAATGTATGTGCTTCAAATGCTCACAGCTGCCAAGAGAGACAAGTCTAGATGTGTGGGAGGATTGACCCAAGTGCCAAATCACCCCTAACAGGGGGCCATTATGTGCTGTGCCACGGTGCAAAGTGGGTATTGTCTTTGCAACCTGGGGTGTCATCAAAGGTGCAAGGAGAACTTCTCAAGCTAAAGCTGCCTTGTAAGGTCCTGGAGATGCAGCTGTAGGGCACTCGAGCACAAGCCTGTTGGTCATTGTGCTCAGCTTCACTGGGAGCTGATGTGTCAAGCTCTCAAGCTCTACGTGTAGCTGGCACCCGGGACTGACTCTTCACCAGTTTTACAGAGGGTGTGCTAGATCTTCAGTGCCATCTAACACTGTGATGTGAAAGCCAGGTGCCCTGGTGTGTGTCTGTAGATTTTGTTAATGTGCCTAGACCAAGCTGAAAGGATAAGCTCTTGCCTGTTCCCTAGAACTGGGATTTAACATCCGGTAACTGACAAAACTTGTGCTGTTCTGCCCCTCCCCAAAATCTTAGGCAGCTGGTTTTCTGTAAGTGAGATTACAAAATCAGTTTCCGTAATCCATTGCTGCATTAATTGTGACACATTTAAGTCACTTCAGGCTTGGAGGAAGTCGTGACAGATCTAATTTTAAGTAGCAAACTTCCCTCATGAGCCTCTGTTTCTGGAGAGGTGTATAAAAGACTCCAGAAGAGAGAAGTGGTTACTGCTAAATGCTGTAGCCTGTCTAGATAGCCTGAGCCTTCCTTATTTCCAGTCCTTAGAAGATGCTCCATCCGACAGAAAAGGTTCCTAATTCAAGTTAGTGATTTGGGGGCTTCTCTCCCTAGGGACTAGACCATTAAACAGTGCCATCACTGAGCCCATGTGCTAGCTTCCGGGCTCAGCTTACGTTTGCAGGTAAAACCTGTGCCCTGCCCTCAGCTCAGGCTTCCTGCTAAGCAGGATTCTGGTTCAGAATTGCGCTGAGCAGCCCTTTGCATCTGGCTTGGTGACAGCCAAGGTTCAAGAGCTTTGCTAGTACAGAACCAATTTGTAGTTGATAATGAGGCTTTCTCTTCAAGTTTTTGTAACTCAAACCGAACCTTCCTTCTGATAGCAAGTCTTAAGTTAATGCAAGTCTTATGTTAATGCAATGTGTTACCATTATTAATCTTCTGGAGTTTCTTAGTGGAAAGCCAGGAGGATTAACTGTTCAGCTCTTGGCTGCCCAGAGATAGGCTTTAGGTAGATGCTGAGTGAGGGATGGGCAGGCAGATAACCCAAACCCTTTGGATACTTTCTAGTAGCTCTTCTGGATGGGGGGCACCATCTCGTGGTCGGATGCTGACATACGGTGCCCATAGATCTTTGGAACAAGCCACTCTCCCTTGTAGAAACCTCAGGTTTTTAAGTAGATGAAGAAAACTCAAATAAGTTTTTGAACAGTACACAGATTTGAAATCCCCGTGGTTTTAATTTTCCTAGTAGCCTTTTAGTGGTCGGAAGCATTTTCCTGCTAAATAGGGGGGTTACCTTTTGTGTCAGCCTGATGGTGTGTGAAAAGGAGACGACTTTCCCTTCTGCATACCTTGCAGTGCTGCTTCAAGGACTTAGTCCTGGCTGCTGACCTGTGTATTGTCTCTTGGGTGATGGTGAGCACAGTTGAGAGTTAAGGAGTTCCTAGAGTGCTCCAGAGTAAGGTTGGAAGGAAAAGAGTCTGTCCAAGTACTTCAAAGACTGACATTTTGGCGGCAGCTTTTGTGTGACTAATGCAGGGTTTTCAATGTAGAAGTTATTTTCTGGGGTAGTGCTTTGGTACTCTTAATAGCAGGTCTCAGCTGGAGGTGATAAGCCCCTGTTCTGCTTCAAAAAACCAAGCTTTGGGTTCCATTAGTGGTCCTCTACATGCTCAAGTGTTTAGACAGGTGATAAGTGAACCTTAGGGTAAGGTGGTGGTGGCCCTCTAACCTACAAGCTGTGCTCTGCTTCCTGGTTCCAGTGATTGGATTAACGAGCATTTGGACCCGAATCCTTCACAGGTGAGGTCGTTGACATGTGAAGAGGGTGTCCTTTCTCAATGAAGTGCAGCAATATTATGTGAGTTTGTTGCTCTCTCAGTATGTGTCTGATGAAGCTGGAATGGCATGTTTAACCCCAGGCCACAGCACAGGCCAACAGGTTTTGTGGAAGAAGAGGTCCCTTGAAGGTGACTTTTTAACATCGGGTGTCTCTGACAGCTCAGCCCAAGTGGCTCAAAGTTCAGGGACTGTAAAACCTGGCTTTCACCTGGGTTATGTCCTGCCGTGGTAGAAGTACACTTTGCTGTGCTTCCTCTGCAGTTCAGCTGAGCAGAGATCACAGTGAGGGCCCAAACTGAAGTAACGAGTTCAGATTTGGACGTTAGGTTTTGGTTCCTAAGCAGAGAATGAATGAATGCTGGGGAGTACACCCTCTGCAGAGCTCTCTCAGAGAGGGTGCTCTGTTATCAGTGCTGTTTTATTGATCTTAACTTTGCTCTAGGACTCTAGATAGGTCACTTCCTCATCCCTTAGGGGAATATTTCTGGCTGACAAACCGAGCAGTCAAGTGACCGTGTTAGTTCTGCACACTTCTTCCTTGTGCTGACTCAGCTGCTCTCGTACTGCAGCCTGGTGAAGGAGGTGGTGTTTGGGGGTGTGTCTAATGCTTTTTTCTTTTTTTTCTTTTCTAGCCTTGGGAGCTGCATATGGAACAGCAAAGAGTGGCACGGGTATTGCAGCCATGTCTGTCATGAGGCCTGAGCTCATCATGAAGTCAATCATTCCTGTTGTCATGGCGGGTATTATAGCTATCTATGGCCTAGTAGTGGCAGTCCTCATTGCCAACGCCCTCTCACCTTCTATTACGCTATTCAAGTAAGTAGCTGTGTCTGTCAGGTGTTTGAAGGTTTGTCCTGTCGCTGTTCTGATGCTGCCGAATGAGCAGGTTTTGCTCAGGATCTCAGGAAGGGCTGTTGGTGCTCCAGTAGGGAGGAGGTTTTGGCAGCCCTGCCCAAGGCCTGTGGTGATGCTGCCTGATAAGTTCACTGCCTTGGCTCACAGATCAGACATCCTGCTGCTGGATATTGCAGTGGTTTATGGCTTGAAAGAAACTCTGTGCAGGCAGTGCTGGTGTAAGAGGTTAAGCTTCAAAGACTTGTCTAATCAGACTGTCAAGTAGTTGTCCTGTTGCCTGGGAGATGCATGTGAATAATTAATATCGCTTGCTGCTTTATGTGCTGGTAAATTGATCCTCCAGCTATACGTCAGGCCTCTACACCAGCTACGGTTTGAAACTTAATCTGCTCTTGGCTTCCAAGAATAGCTGGAACTGGCTTGATTGAGACCTCCTGGAATAAAATGATGCTTCTGAGGTCTAACAGAGTAGATTTGTGTCACTGCACAAGCTGTAGCTGCTGAGCAGTGTGGTTGGCCTGATAAGCTGTGATCTGAGAAACAGTGGGTGCGAATACTCTTTGCAGGTAGCAGGTGGCAAGGTACCGATAGGGACTGCTCCTCAGATACTCCTGTCTGGAAAACCAGCCTGCTCCCATCCACCTCCTGTGAGAGGCATAATAATCACCTGGACATGCTGCGGCTGTATAATGAACTTGCTAAAGGTGGAAGACAAGCAGCTATTAGCAGAATACACAGTGCTATGGATCAAGTGTTCCCACATAGAACTTGTAGGCCAGGTAGCTGAGCTTACTTGCCAAACTTGAGTGTCAGCTAAAAATCTTGTATAGCTGCCCAATTTTTTAAAGTATTGGAGCTTGGAGTCTTGGGAGGCATCTGTTTTTGTGAGATTAAGAAGCTCTTTCTGCAGGAGAAAGATTCCCTTTAAATGTTAATTTTTAGTTGCTTTGGGGAAAGCAGAAAAAGAAGTTAACTGGAAGTTGAAGGGTTGGGTGTCCCCATTGCTTTGCTGCTGAAACTCTTTTTGTCTCTGTCCTACAGGAGCTTTCTTCAGCTGGGTGCTGGCCTGAGCGTGGGGCTCAGTGGTCTGGCTGCCGGCTTTGCCATCGGCATTGTGGGTGATGCGGGCGTAAGGGGAACAGCGCAGCAGCCCAGGTTATTTGTGGGCATGATCCTGATTTTGATCTTCGCTGAAGTCTTGGGTCTCTACGGCCTCATTGTTGCCCTTATCCTCTCCACAAAGTAAACGTTGCGGTATGATGTAAAGAGATCTAACAAATCCACGTTTAAAAAAGAGAAAAAAAAAAAAAGAAAAAACACAAGCTCCGGAATGAAAATGGTCTCTCCAATGTGTACAGTTGTCCCAATTTGGTAGTTGATCTCTTGTAAATGCGCAATGTACGTTAGTGACTTGTCTGTCCTGTGTGTACTTCAATATTAAATTGGATGGGCTGCTCCAAGCCTGCTGCATGGCTTGGGGTGGCCTATGTGCAATTTTCCACCCATTGCTGTTAGTACTTTATGTATAAATATGAACTAGAAATGTAATTTTTTTCTCTTCACTGGATGTTTATTTATAAAAGACTTGACATGTTCATACATCTATGGAGCAAGGATTTTCAATTTCCCATGCTATATATATTAATCTTATATATAGGTAGATTACACTGTGGGGTCAATTGTAAGTGCAGAGAATTCCTTGGATGTAACTTTGATTCTAAAGATTGCTGTAGTGTCCTGGTATTGGAGTATGAGAATTTCGTGTTTTATTACAGCAATTGTCCGAAACACTCCCGTGTTTCAGTAGTAACTGCGTATGCTCCGGCATCCGAGTCGTGCACCCAGTGTTGGGTTACAAACTTATACCATGTTTCCGAATAAAACTTCCTCACTACATTGCTGTAACGAGTCCTCTGCCTCTGATTCTGTGCTTTTGCTGCTCCTGTAGGAAGAGGGGTTCCTGTAGGGGGAAGGAGGGTTCTTGAAGTGACTGAGCTCTGTGCAGAAGTGATGCTGTCATCCCTCCTGAAGCAGCGCTGCTTACCCAGGAGAAGAAGGGAAAGCTGTTTCTGCCTGATGGGCAGGAGGGGATGTGGGGCTGTTGTGGTGCTTCGCTTGCGCTGGTTGAGCTGCAGATCTTGGTTCTGGCACCTGGAGAGCCTTTGAGCTGCCTGTCCTTGCGATGGCTCTGCGGGAATGTACCTGGAGGGAAAGCTGCACCATTGCCAGCGTGTGCCTCGGAAGTACCTGAACAATAGTCTTGTCAACAAAAAAGGTTCATTGAAGAACTTTTTTTTTTTAACTTTTAAATGAGGAGCATTTGAGATGACAAATTCTGCTTTTGCAGCTTGGCAACCTTCTCTGGTCTTCAGGGTTTATGAATGTTGAAAAGCAATGCTGAAGCTCACATGAGGAATATAGGTTGGACCCTTATCAGTGTAGAGCTTGTTCCAAATTGCTTTTGGGAAGTACATTACCTTAATCTTAGCTGTATAGCTTGGAGAACAGGCCAAATTTTACCTTGTTCGAGCCAAAATGTTAATATTGCACAAATACGTAGTACTAGCAATGCTTTTGTGATCAAACTAAACTGAGGAATCTGGAGTGGTCTCTCAGAACCTCTTCCTTCAGCCTGGTGGAGAATAGAGTTGTGAGTATAGTACCTCGTGTACCACCTGTGCAGCAAACAACCCTGGTGTAATGGCCAGAGCAGGAGGAATTCAGGGAAGCTCTGTCTGGAGCTTCTAATGTGGCAGAAGCATTTGCCAGGCCTGAGGGCTTCTTGTGTGCTTTTGGGATGTCTGGTCTCCAAACTGGTGCCTGTTTAGAAGCCTTCAGCTATGAGCTGGTCATTCTGCTAGTAGGGATTCTCACCAGCTTCTGCAGGAGTGTAGTTTTAACAGTTGTTGACCATCAGTAATTATGAAAAGGGTTTATTGTGTTTGCTATAAATCTGATTTGTCTGCATTCATCTAACAGGCTGGCTTTGGGGTAGGCTCTGCTGGTGGGTTTGTGCCTTGGAAGGGTTTTTCTCCCTGGTCATCTGAGCGGTGGCAGTGCCAGGGCTGTACGGAGGCGTAAGCTGATTTAAGGAAAATCCTAGATGTCTGCTGAAGCATTGGCCTGAGGTGAGGGAAAAAATCCTTGTCTGAATTGCCTTGATCATTGTTTTCTTTGCAAAAGTAGCAGATCCTAAACTCCCAGTTGGGCTTGACCCAGGGGTTGTAAACATTTATAGAAACTATAGAATCGTTCTCTCAGTGCTGATTGTGCTGAGTGCGTCTGCACAGAGTCTGACAGCTTGCAGCTGGGAGGTGGTGAATCACGAATTCGATCACGAATTCAGGCTCTCTGGAAAGCACGCTGCGTCCATCTTGCAGTTCTGGTGCCAGGAATTGCACTTTGCTTGTGTGGTGGGACAGGAGAAGGTCTTGGCTGGGGCTACAAGTAGGTTTAAGATCTGGTTTTATCTTCTTTGAAAGGAACTTGCTGCCAGCCTTGGTTTTTCGCCAGTTCATGGGAATATGAAGAAATTGTGTTTAAGAGAGCTGCTAAAGGCTTGTGGTGGCTCTCATCTCTAGGAGAGATAAGGAATTCAAAGGCACCAGTCTAGAAACCCTTCAGATCCAAGTGTGGAGATGCCTTGCAGAAGGGAGTAACTAGGCTCAGGATGCCGACAAATGCTTACCTAAACAAACGCAGGCAAAATCCCATCGGTGGCATTTTGGTTCCTGCCTTGCAACATCAGGCCTTTCTCGTTAATGTATAAACCCCTGCGAATCGGGAGCAGAAAACAAAAGCTGGGCTTAGCGTGCCGAGTACCTGCAAATCGGCCAGAAGTAGCATTAACTACCTGAGTGCATCAGCCCTGCCGAGCGTTTTCTGATGGCGATGCCCTAGATCCTCACTGATGACTCCAGGCAAAAACTGGCATTTCAAGTCCTTCCCTGATGCTTTGCCTCAGCAAAATGTCGAGGCATTAAGAAAATGACGGGACTTTTGGTCCCTTCCCTTCGTTTAGTGACGGCAGCATGGTAGATGGGAGCACGGCCTGATCCAGGTCTGGCAGGGATTGACTTTTGGTTTGGAAGAGGGGCAGAGGCAGCCTCAGAGTGTGAAATGACAGGCTTACAGAGTGCCTGATTAAAAGAGGTGGCGCCTTCTGGCACATAAATAGCCCTCTGTGCTGAGGCAGATTGCGTGCCTCTGTGTGTGTGTGTGTGTGTGTGTGTGTGCTGCAGAGTGAGTCAGCCCTGCGGAGAGAAGGGAGCGGTGGCTCTGCAGCAGCCGAGTGTCCATGGGCTGGCTCGGTAAGGGCAGGATTCTATCCACACAGAGCTCGCTGACCTCTTTTTTTAACTCTTTCATACTGGCTTTTTAATTGCAAAGGCCGTAGGTTTAATATTTCTTTTACTGCTGTCTCAGAGAAGTGTTTTTAAGTAGTACGATTTCTGTGCTTGCTCAGGGATTGTCTTGCCTTGAGAGGCCTGGTTTGCGGAGAAGCGTAGTAACCTGGGAAAGTTAAATAAGCTTTGGGGAAATAAAAACTGCATTAAGAGAAACTGATCCCAGAAACTCAGCCTCCGTTTTTGACTACAGGGTAACAGTAGATCTAATGAGAACAACTCTCCATAAACCTTGTTTCCTTTGCAGTCTGACCACAGGGATATTGATTTTATGGCTTTTTGCTGTTGCCATCCAACCACCACTGTTCTCAAGTGAAAATTACCCATCTCTGACACACAGCACTTGCCACCTCTCCTCTTAGCTTATCTCTTTTCTGCTCTGCAGCTTTTAACCATCTTTTTCTCATGACAAGTTAAACCTACAGTAAGTCTTCCTAGGGCCACTTACCCTGGAGTGGGAATTTTCTGTTTCAGGGGCAAAGGATTGTGTCCCAAAAAGCTTTTCCTTTTTTGTTCCTGTTACTAATGAATGCAGTTCCTTTTCTCTGCAAGCCACGCTTCATTTAGCCCCTGAGACACAGCTTTGCAACTCATATCGCTGAGTTTCTGTTAAGCTAGCGCAGTGCCAAAGCATGCAGAAAAAATCCTCCCCCGACCTTACAGCCTGTGATGCCCGAAGCTCTCGCAGGGGCCACGCTGCAGGGTGCTGAGTGCCTCCCACAAGGGTCTCGCTGACCTGTGAGAGCACTAGCTGGGCAGCAGGAGGGCAAACCGAGGTTCCTGGAGAATCACTGGCTCGTGTTTGCCGTCTTCCTTTTGCTAAGGGGATGAGTCAGTGTCACGACAGGCCCAAATCCTGGCTCTTCCGGATATACCAAGGGGATACTGGTGGCTGTTCCAGTCCTGGACTGTTTTTTGGCACTTGGGACTGTGCTGTTAGTTCTGCACTTGCCTCGTTGGCCTTTGGGAGAGGGTAAAGGGGTGACCTCAGGTGGCAGAGAGCGATAATGACCTCCCACACCCGATGGCTTTGTCTACCTAAGGTAGAGTGAGGACAAATCTTTGGAAATCACATTTATTCCCAAGATGGGCAGCGTGTCCTCAACTCAGAGATGTGAGCAGCCTCTGTGACACTTGTGTGCATTAGGACAATTTCTTAGACCTCTGTGAACACACGTGAAAAATGAGAAGCCGAGGCTGGATCTCCACATGCACTTGGTTTGGTGTTGGCGCTAGCCTGAGCTCTCCCTCTGGGCGCCTTCACATCCTGAATCTTCTCTTGCATCCATAGCACGCACTCCCTGCTTCTCCCAAGTGCACTGGTACAACTTGTCATGCTGCCAGGCGGTGAATCTAATTTGGGAATTGAGCCAGGTTAAAAATAACCCAACCTGGAGGGAAAAAAAAAAATTCACTAAAGAAAATGCAAGTGAAACTACAGCCTGTGGTTCCCTCAGCCTGTTACTGGGGCAGTAGAGAGAAAGAACATGCAGTTATTAGAGAAGGAGCGTTCCGTTATTGGTGGCACAAGACAGCGTTAATTTAATACTAAGAAATAAAAGGATGACATCCGAAAGGGATAAGGCTGAAGCAGGACACGACACAAAGTTGGGCTGGGTGACCACCGATGAGGCACGTTTCTGTACCTCTCACCGCCGCACAGGCCGTTCTCTTCTTCCCGGCAGTGCAGAGGGAGGTCCAGGCCATTTTCCAGCACTGCGACGCAGCAGTTCGCTCCGGGGCTTCCAGCTTGCAGGATCCCTGTGTCACCGAAGGGTTGTGGCAGTGGAGCAACCCTGTAGCAGGAGCTTTCTCTAGTGAGTGTTACTGGCTGTGAGCAGGCAATATTTGCATTTCCCTTGACGTCTCTTCCGCTGCCAAGAGAAGTTACTGTCATGAGTCTCTTCGCTTGTATGTTCGTATGAAAGTTCCCTGGTTTGGCCGCGGGCGGTTTGGGTGCTGTATATCCCTTTTGACATCCAGATTCAGCGTAGCAGCTTGGAAGGGTACCTTGCAGAGTCATTTGCTTAAATAAGCAGGCCCGAGATCCACTTTTAGGATTCATTTTCTCATCTTCCAGTTTTGGTAGATTCACCTGTACCGAAGCTCCAGATTATTCCCACCGATACGCTGGTGGTGCCCCAGACACGGATCATTTCAGCCGCAGTGAGGAGAACCTGCCTGAAGCCATCCTTAGCCTCAAATTCCCCAAACAGCACTACAGTTTTCCTGGCGACAATCAGCGCTGTTCTCAGCTCTCTGATTTTGAGGGGCCTTTGCTGGCATCCTGCTGACAGTAAGAGCCAGCTTGTATTGTGGACAAGCACTGACGTCATGGAATGGTAAGCATAGCATAAAACCTCATTAAAATTCAATTCCTGGCCAGCTGGGGATGTTACGTTCACTCACAATTACATTCCCCGTCACTTACCTTTTCTCAGTGTGATTCATTAGTGGAGCTCCCAGCAGCACCCTGCCTAGACCCAGCCCTCAGAGAGACTCTTGGCTCTCTCCATGACACCACAGGACACTAAATGGGACAAACCCACGAGCAAGAGCAGTGGGTGGACTGCCACAGCACACCACAGTCCCCATGGGGCTGGGGAGCGCCTCCAGGCAGAATCATTCCCCAAAGAGGAACAAGCACACTGTGGCCCTTTTAGCCAAGGTCACTTATTCCCAAGTTCACAGACTTACAAGCCATTAGCAACCACCAATTCATCTCCTCTGGCCTCTCAGGCCTTTCCACTTTGCCCAGTACAAAGTTATACCTAGCAGGTAACATTTCTTCCACAAAAGTATTCACCAGTGGGCGGGTGTCATGGCTGCCCACTACTGGAGACAGTACCTGTGCAAGAGCCGCATCGTGGCTCGCTAAGGCCTGCGGGATCCTGGTCTGGAAGATGCCAGGTGGCAGCGAATGTGTGAAGCTACAAGTGGCTACTCTGGTGTCCTGGAGGAGAGTAATATTCCTGAGTGGTGATGCGCTAGATCACTCACAGCGAGTAACTCCAGCTGGGAGTCAGCGGACACGGTGGAAGAAGCTTGTGCCCTCGACGTTTGGCAGCAGAGCGAGAGGCAGCAGAGGGGCGGGCGGGCGGGCAGGAGCTGTTGGGGAGATGGTTGTGACAAGTGGACGCTGACAG